>NC_135428.1:19364924-19559924 GCF_051991245.1 Festucalex cinctus
GCAGGAAAAGCTAATTGATTCTGGGCCCCAGTTTTGAAAGTGACCATTTTCAGGCTCTGAAACGGCGCATTGTGTGTGAACGTAATGCCCAAACGGCAAACAGCGTGTGCGGATGCTTTTATGTCGCCCTACTGTTCAACCAGCGTATCAGCAACACAGGTTGGTCATCTTGTTTTTGTTTTTTTTTCTTCCTCTCTCCAGTAAGGTTCAATTCAACTGTGGTGTCTTTCTATGGACACTGGGTGGCACCCACGTAATGACAAACATGACAGAGCGAGAGAAAACTCACAAAGACGAAAGAAATCATGACATTGTTTAGGAAAACTGGAGCTCTGTGTCCTCAGCTGCAATTAATGTAAATTAAAAAATAATATAAGACTGATTGTTTAGAATACAACACAGACCAAATAATGCATCTACAGTACTCTGTAGGCATGAAACCATACACGGTTGTTTGCAAATACTCACTTCTGTTCTGACTGAGTCTCTGCACATCATATTGTTCTTGAAAATTTGCACCAGCACACATTCAGCATAACATCAAGCAATTACTGTACTTCCAATTCAGATCATAGATGGGACCCTATGTGCATGTTTTAAATCTGGACTTTCATTTTCTTTTCTCTATTTTTATTTTTTAACAGAAGCAACCTGTAAAGAGTAATCATGGACTAATCCATCTCCCTCCGGTGCAGGTGTTGCATCAGAACCCAGTGCCCATGATAAACAATAGCTATTTCCAGAGATGCACCTCAAGCTAGAAAAAGATGTAGCCTACAACTGTGAAAAGTCACTTTCAAATGAAGCAAGGCGATATTTGTTACACTAGTGTTCTTTTGAGTCTTTTTTTTTTTCTCTTTGTAATGTCTTCCTTCTTCCACACCGAAGGATGTGGAAGGTTATATGAGTTTTTCCTCTGTCATTATAGTTTTACAGCAATCAGTGACGTGCGTGAAGTCCATGACTGGTGAGACTGACTCATCTGGAGCCGGATATAAAGCTGAGCTCGAAA
This sequence comes from Festucalex cinctus, assembly GCF_051991245.1. Taxonomy (NCBI): domain Eukaryota; kingdom Metazoa; phylum Chordata; class Actinopteri; order Syngnathiformes; family Syngnathidae; genus Festucalex; species Festucalex cinctus. The sequence continues at coordinate 19,365,937 of NC_135428.1, forward strand.
CACGATGAGACGAACAAAAGAGGGAAATAGAGATACCCAGTCTTAACGTAAAGCCTGTGAGAACCCAGGAATTAACACAGGGAATCAATAGTACACTTTAGGAGCAACGTCAAACTGCAACAAGAAAAATATGAAATACTTGGAGCGAGGAACAAGGAAAAAAATCTGGATAAAAACATAAGCTAGGAGGATAGTGCCAGTACAGAGGATGTCACAATTTAAGACGTTTGGACGAGGAGTGGAAATCAGACTGGAACATAATTAGGTTGATCAATGATAAGAAACAGCTGCACTAGTAGCTCAGTACGCCTGACTACACCCAGCCCTGAAAATAAAACAAAGACAGAGGCCACGACAGGAAACAGAACTGCAATGATTTAAAAAATAAGAACAACAAATGACTTGCAACACGTATTTGAGGTGCTTGCATCCACACCTTTGCTACATTGCATCTTTGCACATATTCAAACAGTGAATAAACATTCCCCTTATTGTGTAACGATATTTATAGTATTTCATTTTGTTCTTTCTTTCTTTTTTATTATTATTTTCACAAGCTTTTGGACTTTCTGTGTTAACCTGAGACATTGATCTTCAATGTAGTTCGTGCCATATCATGTGGAAAATGGGTGTTACTATGGCAATAAAAATGACTTGAATTCTTGAAAACTCAACTAACGAAAGAAAAAAACAGAAAACAAATTAGTATGGCAATAATAATAATCTGCGTGCCAACCCTCACCTATGGTCACGAGCTGTGGGTCATGACCGAAAGAACAAGATCCTGGATTCAAGTGGCCAAATTGAGTTTCCCCCGCAGGGTGGACGGGCTCTCTCTTAGAGAAGAGGGTGAGAAACTCGGTCATCAATCCCATAACCTCACACACTTGCTGCACAAGTAACATGGTGCGTTCAGTAGGGATGTAACGATATCCAAAAATCACGATACAATATTATCACGATATGAAACGTCACGATATGATAATTATCACGGTATTGTGGGGGAGTTGGCGATATTTAAAAAAAGATCACAATATTGGAAGAAAAAAAAGCTCATACTAAAAAAAGCACAATGTTGTGGTTTTGTACATAACAGGAATGTATATAAACCACTTACAATCTCTAATAACAATATTGAGGCACTTACTTGCTAATGCAAGCACACATTGATCGCTTCACAAGCAAATTAGGTTCCCTTACATCTGACAATTAGCATAGATTTTAAACATGGAAGGCCAAAACATCCCCAATGAAAATTAAATTGTACTAATAAACTAGCCACTAGAGGGTGCTAGAACTACACAAATGGAAATCAACCTGACTTTTTTAACAGATGTGTTCCTTTTAAATATTGTGAACATGATGACAACGATATTGTGGCAGTTTTAATATCAAAATATCACGATATTGCCCTAATCGTTACATCCCTAGCATTCAGGTACTGTCACAGTGTCGGGAAATTCCGTTACACACACACACACACTGCAGTTCTGCACATGAATCGCCGTTCTTCGATTATAATGTTTTTAAGATCGAGAGAAGGTAAAATTGAAATCAGGATTACAATTTGCATTCATTGCGCAGCCCTACCTGCAACTTCTAAGAAAATGACCAAAAATGACGAGCATTGTTTTCAAAATTACAAGCAAAGAATCAATAGTGGTCTACAGAAATTGCATAGTGTTTATTGTTGAAAAGCTGAAATTCCGAGCAATTTTAAAAAGGTAAATGATGAATTGATTATTAAAAATAAATATCGATTCATTCGGTAATTGATTAGTTATTGATTAATCATTGCACCTCTACATTATAGCAATATGATATGGCGGACATCGCTTTGTGTTGTCATTTATCAATGATTATTCACGTTTAGTGATTGTATACAATATTTCATGACTCACAAGTGCAAGCAACTGAAAGAATCCCTGGCAGATACAGCTCCATATAGGAGGGTCAAATGTGTTGGATTTGACAATAGAGTAGGCATTAAGCATGAGATAACAGCACCATATTTGCTAGATCATTATTTGACATGCTAATCGAGAATGGTTACCCAAGACATTATGGACCTATGCAGTCTAGACAGCAGCTGTCGTGAGAAACATGTTTCATTTATACTGAAGTCAACTTTACAGTATATAGCGCTTTCACAACAGTTACAGCTGTAACAAAGCGCTTTCGAACCAATGACATAAAACATTAACAACATATTACAAATCAGAAATAAAAAAAATCTCCATTTCTACATGTGCTTATAGATGAAAGAGGAAGAGGGGCGAATCAAAGTGGATCAGAGATCTCACCGCTCACGTCTGCTACAAGCTAGTTAGCAACTGTAGCATCTGTTTGTGGGCATAACATCTTCTTGACTTAAGTTCCTTTGATGCTTTGTTCCTTTGTGATGAAAGTACTTCTTCCACACTGTCAGAAGATGGTTGTATGAGTTACTCAACTCAACATAGTTACTCATTTTACTGCATTATCAGTTTGTTGATCCTGGAAATAATCGGACACGGTACTGTTGCTGCATAGAACCACACTGCCAGCACGACACAACAGATGCTGTAGGTAAGTAAATAGCTTTTACTATCTAACTGCAATATGTGTCAAACAGAGGATTGAAAAACACAATATAATGTAGTTATATAGTTAATTCCTTTATACATAAATTTATCTGTTGATGAAGTTATAGATTAAAGGACACAGTTATAGATGAAAGGAGGACACGTGTGGATCATAGATGTGGAGTTGACTGTGTGTTGACAAATGCATGAGCAGAGCATGAAGCAAATCTCAAGAAACAGGATATATTCAACATAAACTCATTTTTTCCCATTGAATTTAGGCACAGCAGGTGCCACACAAATCAAACACTGTACTTGGCAATTCAGTATATATCCCCCCCTCAAATACTTACAGTACATTTTTTTACAATTTACATTTTCTCAAATATTTAGGGGTGGAGTTACCATTTACAGTCCCAAAACAAATATAATGTTATCTTCAAACAGACTAACCCTTGTTTCTTTGGATTTATTCACAAGAATAACCTTTATTCACCTTTCATAATTGAACAATCCCCCTGCATTAGCTTCACCTCTGTTGCCAGGCAACAGGGCAACCTTAGAAAAATGAAATAAAAGCAATCTGACCACTTCTGCGACCACAGGTCTGTTCATATTTTTACATTGGCTGGGGGTAGGGGACTCACCTGGGAATTCACGTCAAGCTGAGCAGAGTCCAGTTTGAATCTCTGCTTTTGGCCCCGTACTCCTTCACACAATCGACTGTCGACTGACAAACACTGTTGATTTACTCTTTCTATGAAATCCATATATTCATCCAGTTCTTTATTTTTAAGCAAAAATGTGACCGCATGTGAGGAACTTGTAACAATTCGTGCAAAAATAGTAAGTGCCACACTGAAAAAAAAAACATATTTTTTGCCCTTGTAGATATTACCTTGGTTTCATAAATTATATTTACTATTTTTTTCATGTAGTCACCGCTAATTAAAAACATTAGGTATATTTCAATGTGCTACTTGTTTTCTTCTGTGTAATGTGTTTACAGCAAATTTTGCAATACATTTTAAATTAAATTAATATTTAAGATTTACTCAGTTAATGTGTTTAATTTTAGAAGTGCTAAAAAAATACATTTTACGAGAGAGAGAGAGAGAGAGAGAGAGAGAGAGAGAGAGAGAGAGAGAGAGAGAGAGAGTGAGAGAGAGGGAGAAAAGTTTCAATTTGACATGTTTAAGTGCTTAACATACATTATAATGCACGTTGTATATAATTACATTATTTATTTGCACTAACCACTAATATATTAGTGTGCTTTTATAAATGTAATCATTATTGAATTATTTTTCCTGCTGAATGCCATTCAGGAAACATCTGTATTATTCAGTCCCCATCTTATATAGTGTCTTACACTTAAGTAAACATTTAACCTGTGTAATTTGTCCTTTCAATTTATTTTCAACAAAGACTGAAACTTCAAGTTTTCATTTTTTTTTCACTGCAATTTGGTTAATTTATTAATTATTAAATGAATCCTAAACTTGCAGCACTAAACAAAAGGACTTTCTTTAACATTATCTCTGATCAGTTTTCTAGCGGCATGGTGGTTGACTGGTTAGCACGTTTGCTTCCCATTACAGAGGATGCCGGTTCGAGTCCAGGTTTCAGCCTTCCTGGGTGGAGTTTGCATGTTCTCCCCGTGCTTCATCAGTTTCCTCCCACATTCCAAAAAAAACAAAAAACATGCATTGTAGGTTAATTGGCGTGACTAAATTGTCCTTATAGGTGTGACTATGACCATATGGTTGTTTGTATTTATTTCAACAGATTTAGTACAAGTACTAAAATGTTTTGGATTAAGAGTCCAGTATAATTAAGTGAAGTCAAATAGAAAAAGTTAATACAATTACTTATTTATTTCGTATTGGTAATCAAGTCATGTTTTTAACATTTACTTAATAAGCAATGGTTATGACCTAATTACAATAACTACACATTATCACATTACAGTTAAGGATCTTTAAAATTACATTTAGTAAGTTAATTATTTCCCACATGTAATCAATCTTTAGCTGCATGTAAATGTTACTTAATTCTGTGATATGCTGTCATGTTTTGGTTCTGTTTGGGGTAGGTTTTGTTTTTGTTGGGTTTTGAGTTTGTCATGTTTATGTTCTGCTTTTCTTGTCTTCCCTAGTCTCGTTAAGCCTTGCCATGTCCACCTGTGTTTGCCTGCCCTTCCTCATGTGTCAACCAATCAGCTCCCCCTTCCACTTGTGTCTTGCCCAGCTGTGTCTCGTCGTGTGTAATTAGTGTGTGTACTTAGTCATCGGTTTTCGTTTCAGTTCTTGTCGGTTCATTTTTCCTGTTTCCCTACGTTCTTGCTTGCCATAGTTAAGTCTACTCTTGTATAGTTTTTCCTGTCGGTATTTTGTTATTCTTTGTCACCAAGCCTGTTTGCCACTTTAGTTTTTTGTTTGATTAAATTGACTCCTTTTGAGCACCTCTGCCTCCCTGACTCGTTCCACCTCCTGCACTTGGGTCCACCACCACGCTTCCGAGTCTTGACAGAATGAACCGACCACGAAAGGACCCAGCAGGGAGCCGGTGCCGACCGGCACGACGTCGGCCAGCTCCCAGACGCCATCAGCCTGTTGACCAACCCCGTTCCCTCTATGTGGGTTCAGCTTTCTCTTCTGGTACTTGTGTCTCCGTGTTCCCCTCACCTGTTAAAACCTATTTATCCAGTTCACCACCTTATGATTCCCATTACAGTTATTTAAGTGATTCTGATTTGGAACTCACAGACGCAGAGTTAAACATTTCTGATTTTGACACCAGTTTTTGTTCACCTAGTGAGTCTCCCCGGGCACTTCCTTATGACACGATTTTGTCACCCCACGTTTTTGTTGACCACGATCCCGAGTTTGATTTTGATTCAGAGTTAGAGGATGATTGTGAAGTGAGTGAGCACACCAAGTTTGGTTTGAGTGCGAGTGAAAGCTTTTATAGTTTTTTGTTTGCACGTTCCCCGTCACGTCAAGTAGCACCTGTTTCCGCGTCACCTGGTTCCCCGTTGTCTCGAGTTCCCCGGTCCCTTGGTCAACAGGCTGGTGTGACTACAGCCCCAGCTTCCCGCAGACAGAGGAGGAGGCAGAGGCGACCCTGGCCGCTTCGCCTGTGCCGCTGCCGCCGCAGCCCCTGGCCGCTTCGCCTGTGCCGCTGCCGCCGCAGCCCCTGGCCGCTTCGCCTGTGCCGCTGCCGCCGCAGCCCCTGGCCGCTTCGCCTGTGCCGCTGCCGCCGCAGCCCCTGGCCGCTTCGCCCGGGCCGCCACCTCCTGTTCCTCGTCAGGCGGCGCATGGAATGCGGCCGCCGCCCCCTGTTCCTCGTCCGGCGGCGCACGGAATGCGGCCGCCGCCCCCTGTTCCTCGTCCGGCGGCGCACGGAATGCGGCCGCCGCCCCCTGTTCCTCGTCCGGCGGCGCACGGAATGCGGCCGCCGCCTCCTGTTCCTCGTCAGGCGGTGCATGGAATGCGGCCGCCACCTCCTGTTCCTCGTCCGGCGGCGCATGGATTGCGGCCGCCGCCTCCTGTTCCTCGTCCGGCGGCGCATGGATTGCGGCCGCCGCCTCCTGTTCCTCGTCAGGCGGCGCATGGAATGCGGCCGCCGCCTCCTGTTCCTCGTCCGGCGGCGCATGGATTGCGGCCGCCGCCTCCTGTTCCTCGTCCGGCGGCGCATGGATTGCGGCCGCCGCCTCCTGTTCCTCGTCCGGCGGCGCATGGATTGCGGCCGCCGCCTCCTGTTCCTTGTCCGGCGGCGCATGGATTGCGGCCGCCGCCTCCTGCTCCTCGACCGGCGGCGCCTGGCCAGCGGCTGCCTTCGCTTGCACCAGTTCCGGCGGCGCCCGGCCAGCGGCCGCCTTCGCCTGCACCAGTTCTGGCGGCGCCCGGCCAGCGGCCGCCTTCGCCTGCACCAGTTCCGGCGGCGCCCGGCCAGCGGCCGCCATCGCCTGCACCAGTTCCGGCGGCGCCCGGTCAGCGGCCGCCTTCTCCACCAGTTCCGGCGGCGCCCGGCCAGCGGCCGCCTTCGCCAGCATCAGTTCCGGCGGCGCCCGGCCAGCGGCCGCCATCGCCTGCACCAGTTCCGGCGGCGCCCGGCCAGCGGCCGCCATCGCCTGCACCAGTTCCGGCGGCGCCCGGCAAGCGGTCGTCATCGCCTGCACCAGTTCCGGCGGCGCCCGGCCAGCGGCCGCCATCGCCTGCACCAGTTCCGGCGGCGTCCGGCCAGCGGCCGCCTCCAGCTCCTCGTCTGGCGGCGACCATCCCGCCGCCCCCTCTGCTACTCGTCGGGCGTCGAGGACGCCCTCCTGACCGGCCCCGCCGGGTCCTCCTCGTCGGGCGTCGAGGACGCCCTCCTGACCGGCCCCGCCGGGCCCTCCTCGTCGGGCGTCGAGGACGCCCTCCTGACCGGCCCCGCCGGGCCCTCCTCGTCGGGCGTCGAGGACGCCCTCCTGACCGGCCCCGCCGGGCCCTCCTCGTCGGGCGTCGAGGACGCCCTCCTGACCGGCCCCGCCGGGCCCTCCTCGTCGGGCGTCAGGGACGCCCTCCTGACCGGCCCCGCCGGGCCCTCCTCGTCGGGCGTCAGGGACGCCCTCCTGACCGGCCCCGCCGGGTCCTTCTCGTCTGGCGTCCGGGACGCCCACCAGACTGGCCCCGCCGGGTCCTTCTCGTCTGGCGTCCGGGACGCCCACCAGACTGGCCCCGCTGGGCACTCCTCGTTTGGCGTCCGGGACGCCCACCTGACTGGCCCCGCTGGGCACTCCTCGTTTGGCGTCCGGGACGCCCACCTGACTGGCCCCGCTGGGCACTCCTCGTTTGGCGTCCGGGACGTCCACCAGACTGGCCCCGCTGGGCACTCCTCGTCTGGCGTCCGGGACGCCCACCTGACTGGCCCTCTGGGCACTCCTCGTCTGGCCACCTCTAGGCTTTTGGCATTTTGTTTGGTTTTTTTTGGACTGCCCTCGATAGTGGGCCACGCACCCTCCCGCCTGTTTTTGTTGTTTATGGACCTTATGGGACATCTGGGAGCTGTCCCTTGAAGGGGGGGTACTGTCATGTTTTGGTTCTGTTTGGGGTAGGTTTTGTTTTTGTTGGGTTTTGAGTTTGTCATGTTTATGTTCTGCTTTTCTTGTCTTCCCTAGTCTCGTTAAGCCTTGCCATGTCCACCTGTGTTTGCCTGCCCTTCCTCATGTGTCAACCAATCAGCTCCCCCTTCCACTTGTGTCTTGCCCAGCTGTGTCTCGTCGTGTGTAATTAGTGTGTGTACTTAGTCATCGGTTTTCGTTTCAGTTCTTGTCGGTTCATTTTTCCTGTTTCCCTACGTTCTTGCTTGCCATAGTTAAGTCTACTCTTGTATAGTTTTTCCTGTCGGTATTTTGTTATTCTTTGTCACCAAGCCTGTTTGCCACTTTAGTTTTTTGTTTGATTAAATTGACTCCTTTTGAGCACCTCTGCCTCCCTGACTCGTTCCACCTCCTGCACTTGGGTCCACCACCACGCTTCCGAGTCTTGACATATGCTTGATATTGAGTAGTAGAATTTACTTAATTGCAGTGAGTCCAAATACTTGCAAGATTTTTTTTTTAAAGTAAATCTTATGAGTTGTTTTTTTCAGTGCAGCAGCTAAGTCAACAACAAATCAAGTTTTTGTTATAGTGGAAAAAAAAATAGATAAGCTGCTGCATGCTGATACAGTAATTCAGCAAATTTACATCATTCCAATTATGAATATTCAGGGCGAAAGGTCATATCGACACTGAGTCATATCAACTATGGGGGAAAAAAACTAAACAACAAAAATACTTTGACATGTTATAGAAGTAGTGTATATATGTTATTACGAATTTTTTTTATTATTATTGTTCCTTTATGTATTTATTTTGGTTTCTTTCACATGAATTATGTTTATTTAACCTCATGAGAATAGGCAGTTCAGATAAAAGATGGATGGATTTTTTTTTAGGATTTTTTTTAGGATTTTTTTTAATTATTATTATTTGCCTTTACATCTGTGCTCAATCGCCTGATATCCATCAAGTCAGACTGTATAGTGGAATACCAAAATGTGCGTATGAGTAACATGAAAAGTTCATTTTATTTTGAAAACGGAAGTTGAACGACATTTTGCGAGCACTTGACACAGGCTGAAGCTCAAGATGCGCGTCTGTCATTCGCTCGCTCGCTACTCTCTCTCTCTCTCTCTCTCTCTCTCTCTCTCTCTCTCTCTCTCTCTCCCTCCCTCCCTCCCTCCCCCGCCTCCACTGCAAAGATCGCGTCAATGAACAGTTGCCGAGTTTCTCGTTGGTACATATTTGAGAGGGGTCTCGCGCACGAGGACAGTCACATTTTTTGGCAGACTCTCCAGTGTTGAAGGTGCTTATCGACTTTTCACTTTTTCTCCCCCCTTTCCAGAAAGTCGGAGACAACAATTCCTGGGCTGAGGTGGTGAAGGTGGCTTCCATTTTTCCTCACCTGAAGTGTCCCTTAACCAGCTGACACCTGTGCAGGGAGACAGAGAGAAGCACCTGGAGTGCTGTGCCGGAGGCCAACAAGATAAAAAAGAGAGCGAGAGCGAGTGAGACTGCCTGAAGGACTGTGACACACTCAGGAGTTGAAAGTGGGGCTACCTGAAGCATGGAGGTCGATGGAACTTCGTGGAAATTTACCGTGCTGTCATTTATCTGCCTGTGGGGGTTGTCAGGTAAGGAAAATGCTTATTTTCACACGTAAGATATACAATGCCAAGCATATCATGGTGATTTCATGTGTTTAATCCCATTAAATTGCTGGGTGCCGTGATACCATTTTCTCAGACATAATTCCACACAATCTCTGAGGAAAACATTCTATTAGTTCTCTTGTTTAATACCAATGAAGATAAATACAGTAAATATTTACAATTTTTATATTTATTAATTTCTGTGACTAATTCCCCCATATTGTTATTAATCACAATTTAAAAAATAAAAAAAAAGCAATGGAAAAAAAAATATTTTTGCTGGGTGTGCCAAAGGATGAAGGGATGTATTTTAGGTAAAAACACCTGTTTGTATTTCTCAGGATTCTGGGGGAAAAAAAAAGTGATTTATATATGATTATGTCTTCCAGGGATGAATAATCCTTTTATATCTTCTGCAACATTGGCTCATCCGCCACTCTCTCGAGCAACGTATTAAAACTCCTACTTTCCCTGATAACTATACAGTGAACGCAGCCTACTTTCCTCCTGTCATCTTTCCGATTTAGAAAAAATGGGACGTGGTATAGATGCTCAAGCTTTTTTCAAATGTTTTATGGAACGACAAGTCATCAATTATTAATTTTGGTCAAAATTTGAAGAACACCGTCTGAGAAAATGATCATTTACACTTTACAGGAAATCATTTGTCATGATATTTCACTGACGTATATTTCCCTTCAGTGAATTTCTATGGCTGCAAACAGTACAAGTGGTGTTATTTTTCCAGAGACTGCATGGCAAGGTCATTTCAAAGATCCTGCAGAAAATCCCATGTAAGGTGTTGGTTTATGTTCATAATTATGTGCCATATTTATAAAAATATTCTGTTTTTTTTGGGGGGGCGGGGATGCATTTTCTCCCCTAAACTATCACTGTCATCAATTCTGAATGCTTATAGTATAAACTTGTCTTACAAAACCATCCGATTCTCATGTGGGATAACTAGGACACTCATTCTGCTTGAGTGTGTATTAGTTTCAACTTTCAAGAGACAAGCTGGTGACTCTCATGTTGCTTGTGAGAGAGAGAAAAGCTATCGGGCAAATCATATTTTCTTTGAATTTTCTCTTGGCTGTGTAAAGCCACTGTGTCCATTTATACTCTGTTGCCAAAACAATCTCATGAGCTGACATGGCAATCTCATGCTGGTTTGCCCCTCCCCCTGGTAGAGGGAGGCATATCTCGTGAAAAAGGTACCTGAAAACTTTTCCGGCCCATGATGATTCCATTAGATAAATCACCTCTAGGCTATTTGCAGGCACAATTTAGTCAGGGATTACTGTGGCCATTTACCAGCAGGTCTTGATTCAGTGTCATAGCACAACAGGACATTGGAGCCACAGTCGCTGACCTTGACAATCAGTTGTCCTGCAGGTGTGTCCTGAACACAGTCAGTGGCCAGGATCTATGGAGGAAACGGTAATGAATAGCGGTCTTTGGCCACAGGAAGGCTCAGTGCTCCTTAAGTCCTTGTTGTTGACGTGTGCATTATAGCAGGAAGTGAGCAAATGTCCTGCAACATAAAAGATAAGACCTCGATTTGTGTTTTAGTCAAAACTCGAAAAATTGTTGGGTATTTTGACTGATTGATATATGACCCAACAGCATACAGTGTAACATCTGTCTGTGGCTTCTTTGTTACACTTTCAAGACATTACTAGAATTTTGTTTGTTTCACAATTCTGGGAAATCTCCCATTTTTGTTTGTTTGCTTTGTTTGTCTTTTAGCGTTTACAAAAAAAAAATCCATGGGAAATACTCTACATTCCTTAAGAAGTTATGATGTAAACAGAGCTCACTTTGCTGCAATCAAACATTGTTTTTCTTTTACATTTTTTTTCTTTCTGATTATGATTATACTCATCTTCACATTTTTGTTGTACACCACACAAAGAGCAGACTACACACATGCTGTCAAACAAGAAGAGTGTCAGAGTGATTGGACAGTGGACACACAAACTCTTTTACTAGTACCCTCTGTGGTTATCGTTATTCAAGGTTTACTGCCTGTTATAAAAATTCTAAATGCATGATTATGGCTACCTAATGACAAACTCTTCATAGCTTCAAATTGTAGTCTACAAACTGCTGGGTAAAGTCACAATTGATCCAACCATCCATTTTCTGTATTGCTTTACCTATCATAAAGGTTGCAGGTGAGCTGGAACTTTGGGTGAGAGGTGGGGTACATCTTGGACTGGTCGCCAGCCAATAGCAGGGCACATACAGTTTAGTTTCAACAAGCAACCATTCACAGCAATGGGCAAGTTGTTTGCCAACGTTTTCACTTAATCCATCCATTCATCTACACCGCTTCAATTGTCATGGGTTCCAGCTCACCTGTGTCTTCTTCCAATTGACCTTACTGTGGCACGCCCCTCCCCGCCCACTATATGCGGCAGTCATCTGGCTTCAACATTTACCGGTCGAGATGAGCTGAAGTGCATTCACAATAATACAAACGTCAAATTTTCCTTGTGATTTCTCAGTCAGGAATTTTCAGAACACCGATATTTCTCTTCAAAGTAAGCAAAGGGGGCTTTAATTTTTTATTTATTTATTTATTTATTTATTTATTTATTAGTGAAGTGTATCTTCACTCCCTTACCAAAAACAAAAGGAAATACGTATCAGCTGTTTGCTGCTACAGAAGTCAGGAAAAGACAGTCTCCTGAGCCTCACTCACTTCGACCAATTGTCAGCAAAACAGAAATTTTTTGACATTGTTCCCGTCAAGCCGGATAAGAATGAATTTATATTACCTCATAGTTTCAATGTTTTGTTGGCATTTATAGTAAATAGTAAGTCAACAAACGTGTGGACGGTTAGCTACCCGGAGCTATCATTAGCCTTTGGTTAAAAACAATGATGAAGAAGATTACCTTTGTGCAGACGTAGTACTTTCTGGTCATTTTGGAGGGATTCGACTGGTTGTGTGTGTGGTCTTCCACAAAGTTTGATCCAGCGCAGACATTTTTCGTAGTTGTTTAAGGGTTCAGAGAAGGGAATAATCCGGACAGTGTCTCTCTTAAACAAGCCGTGACTACCGCAAGACACCGTTTAATCGATCAGAATAATGGCTAACATGCCTATACAAGCTGTGACTTCAGTGTTTAACCATTTTTATTTTATTTTATTTTTCTTGGCTTTGGATAACCACGCAAAGGACGCAATGCACTAGTGGGATTGCTTTTGTTTGTCCGCAGCAAAACACACGTGCCGTCGCAGACATGATGTCTTGCATTTTAATTGGTTTACTAGGTCATGTGGGTGGGGTTTGCGGTAATGTCAATTGGCCTTGGGTCATCAATTGCAAATCCCTAATTATTAAATGATAGTGTTGGGGCTGTCACGAACGACTTTTTTTAAAAATCGACTCAACTTCTCATATTTTTAACAACTAATTGACTTTTTATTATTATTATTATTATTATTATTATTATTATTATTATTAATATTATTTTTATTTTATTTTTTTATTTTTTTTAGATTTGAGGCCGCAAATGTTGAACATGTGTTGAATTGAGTGGATAATCTGGATATAAAACCCATTGTTCCTTATATTTCCTATACAATAATAAATAATAGTCTTCAATTTAGCCTAACTGCGGTGCACAACTTCTTCATGTTTTTCCCTTCATTTCAGTGTTGTATGGTCATTAAAACAGAGGCGATGGAGGTTGTTTGTTTGTTAGTTGTTTGCCGTGACCAGCAACTGATCACCGAGTTTTATTTTGTCACGCCGATGGGATTTTTTTTCTTTTTTTTTTTTACGGCGAGGGGAATAAGCTCTTCTTTCGCGACCAAGATGATGTGGCTTTGCGATTCAACCTGTGTTTGTGAGGGGTTGTTATTCTGTCACGGACCGGTGAGTGAAAAAATGGTAAAACTTTGCCTACGTTTCCGTAAAACGCTAAGCTAACTCCCAGTTAAATGTGTTTGACTCGACAAAACGGCCATCACGACGCCACATTTGTGTTATTCATATACACTTGTGAATGTCTATAAGCAATCGTGGTATTCACGGCAGGCCAAAAATTTTCGTTCCGAGTGTTCACAGTAAAATAACGCTCGCAGGAGATTTGCCGGTCGCAGCAAAATAAGTAACTGCTGACTCATATAAAGTGACAGTCACACAATTAAACAGCTGCCAAACGCTACACGAGAGAGCGAACTAAATGACAATATTACAAGCATTTCTGTAACATTATTGCCGTGTTTACCTTTGTCTATCCGTGACGCGTTGAATCCATGTTATTGCTCCGGTATCCATGAACCGTGGCGTCGATTTGGCCGTCCCATTCACTCGGCAGTCATGCCGCTGGACTGATCCATGAGCGTTTAAAAGTCCTGGTGTATCTTTGCAGCTTTTACAGACTTTTTGAGGGTCGTGTGAGCATTTTAGCTGTTTACCTCACCAACCAAGCTTGGCAGTAATAACGTGCATGTTGGCTTGGTGACTCCAATTCAGTCGTGCTCTCTTCCTCTCCCAAATGTTTAGAAGAGCCTGTACCTCTGTCCTCTTATCCATTCGATTTTCCTCCATTTTAAAATAGTGCAACCAATGAGGACATAATCTTAACTAATAAATATTGTAAATACTGTACGAGTGTACATGTACGCTTGCAGTAAAAAAACTGTATGCTCGCAGTTAGGTTAATGGCGGCTGTGCAACACACCTCCAAATTCAAACAACCAATCAGACCAACCAAACAGGAGTTATTTTGAAAATAAATAAATAAATAAATACATAAATACATAAATACATATTACTCTGTCCGCCTTCTTCTCAGTGAAGTTTGCAACACACTCTGCGCGGCGGCATAAAAGGTCCATGTGAAACATGGACGGCGACGGTGCAAACATAGTTCCGGGCGCAGCGTCGACTTAAATTTTTCCAGTCGACCTATTTTTAAAGTCGACCTAGTCGACTTGGTCGACTTTTTTTTCCCAGCCTTAGATAGAGTGACATACCCGCTATGAAGATGATAATTTCAACAAACCCCAAAATTAGCATTAACAGTGTGATGCGAAAATATTTACCTCATGTACATGTACATTCTCAGTGGAAGCTTAATTTAGCAGACTAATATGGTTGAGCGGTCAACCAATTGAAGTATTTTTTTTTTCATGGAATAAAAACACCCAATGCAGTATAAAATGCATTGTTTTTGTACTGTTTTCGTGGCTCTAAACATGATCAGTATAATAAAAAAAAAAAGCTTTAGACGGTTTAATAAGCAATGTGACATGTGGCCACCAAAAACATGGAGTGAGCACTTCAAATGCCTTGAAAATACCCTCTGACAAATACATTCAGAAAAAAAAAGTATATTGGCTGCATATACATGACCTATTCTGCTGTCCACATAGCTTTTCTAACCAATAATCTTCCATATGCACTAGTTACGTCGTGTTTTTAGTGGAAACGAAACATGATGCTGATTCTGACCCATTGACAGCTCGAAAAATTGATGTTGAAGGTGTTTTTGTGTGTGTGCGTGTGTGTGCATTTGTTTGTTTACCACCAATTCGAAAAGCAATATCACAAACGTTCCTCAAAAAGGGAATTTTCACCCCCACAAAAAAAGCTCAATTTCTCAGAAACATTTCGTCCGATTTTCAAAAATTCTTGCTATGTTGTACTCAGGTGGAAGTGGCCTTTCCAACCAGACTTTGCATTTTGACAGATTTTCATTTTCTGGAAATCCAGTTACCTTACTCGTTAAATAAATGTAAGCTCTGTTGCTTACCTCTGCTGGTGCTTTGGTGTGGTTCGTGTACATGAGCTACAATGTTAACGTGCTTCCTTTATTCTCCTCAGGTGTGATTAGATACCGGAGATAAATGGATTGACAACAAATAACTGTATATTGTACCAAAAATGTTCAAGTGCCATGTACACATTCAACAAGATGAGAGCGCTCGCTCTATTCAACAAATGCCATAGAATTGGTAGATACTGTATGACACGCTCATTTAGAGTTGTCTGCCCTCGGTGATGCTCAATAATCTCCAAGCATTCCACTGTTACCTTTGACTGTCGCCTACATAGCTGCCAGTCCCGTCACGTAGGCATATCTGTTAGGCTGCTGTTTTCTGTTCTGGATATCTGCGATCTGTAACAGCGGCACAACCCGGAAGGAAATCACATCCACAGGTTTCTGTCGGTTGATTCCGCCACATCGCCAGCAACGGTAACAAGTTGCGGAAATAACAATGGGCTGTTTTGAGTGGCCTGAGCAGTGTGTTTTGTCTTTTAAATCCAGAGTCCGTTGGTTCCAGGTCCGTTAAATTGAGGTTCCACTGTAACTTGCAGCGGGGTATAGCTTATCGTATAGTTCAAGGATCTGTAACCTGTGGCTCTGAAGTCACTTGTGGACCTTTAGTCCATCTCCTGTTGGCTCTATGTGGAGCTATAAAAAAAGAAATGTAGAGATAAAATATATATATATATATATATATATATATATATATATATATATATATATATATATATATATATATATATATATATATATATATATATAATTTTATTATTATTTTATTATTTTTTTTTACATGTTCATCTTTATTTTTAGGTAAGATATTCTTTAAATTAATTAATTACCGTATTTAGAAAAAAAAGAATAATTTAATATTTTAAAAATGTCAGGGTCAAAATTTTTAAATCATCAGAAAAAGAGAGACGAAAGTTTTAAAAAATACTTAAAAATGTCCAAAAGGAAGCAGAGAAGCAGAAAATTATCATCATTAAGTGTCCATGAAATTGCCAAAAGTGTCAGATTATTTCAATCAATGTTCAAAAGGCAACTATAAAATATCCACAAACAAAAGAAGAAATCCTGAAAATTACCATAAAATATCCATCAAATTGCCAAAAATGTCAGAAAATTGATGGCAAAAAAGACAGGAAAAGAAATGTAAAAATAAATAAATAAATAAATAAATAGCCATAAAATGTCCAAAAAAAGAAGAGGCGCCAGATGATTACCATAGTATGTCCATAAAATTTCCAAATATGTAATACATTTGACAGAAAAGCAGAAATGTCTAAAAATGTATGAAAGGTAAAAGAAAATGAATCTCAAATGAATCTTCATTTGGCCTGAAATGGCTCTTCTGACAGTAAAAGTTGCTGACCCCTGGTATAGTTGATTCCTGGCCCAACCCCCTCCCGATTAACGATTGCATTATTATAATTCTGGACAGGTCATCTGGCAAAAGAACATCTTCATTTGTTTTCCAGGTGGATCCCACAATGGACTTGACTTATTTAACAAGGTCAATCTGCACAAGCTTCAAAGGCTCCATTGGGATGAGGAGGGCAAAGCTACGTTTCCACTGCAGATTTTCTGTGGCAACCCTCAGTGATTTAGTAGTGAGAGTGAGGGGGTTGCAAGTTATTTTTAGCTTTATGTATTATTCTAAACACACTTGTAGGACACTGATCCCTCACCCAGTCAAACTTAAAACGCCTACTTGCCATGCTTTCATTCTATGACAAGTTGAAAACATCTGGTTTCACGTTTTTCTCTCTGTTACTTTCTTGGCAACAATAAATCATTGTATGTATCATATTGTATGCTATGAAGGCTGCAACAGGAAAGGTCATGGAATACATTTGTCTAACTTTCAACTATAGCCTTATCGCTAATTGCCTATTTCTTAGAACAATGCTAAATGGATGTGTAGCAAAGCCCCTTTCCACTTTGAGCTGGGATTATGTCTGTTTGAAGCCCGCAGTCCTCATGTGTGTCCCCAGCAACTGGTGCAATTTTGATTTGAGAAAGGATTGTGGGATTTATTGTTACATACGTAATGACACGGAAATACAACAGTGCGCTTTTTCCTCCCTCGTGGGGCAGTTTACTGTTCAAAAATGGACTCACGTGCCAGTGTCTCTTGTAATCCTTTGTATTTATACTCATCAGCACTGTGCATAAGGCCAAGGAGAACAAGAACCTGCAGGGAGATTAGTGCAGGTTCGTCCTCGTAGCCGTCACTAGTTCAAAAATATTTCTAAATCCTCATTATAGTGCATTTTATTGCAATTATCTTGTTCTTAAATACCTTACTCTAATTTTATCACCTTAATTTAAGTCCCATTTACTGGATTAATGATGTAATTATAAGAAATGGGAAACATGGCGTGGCATTAGCAGATTAGCAGAATCCTCCTGAAGAGGTTTTTTTTTTTTCTTAACCCCAAAAAAGCACTTTTAGATTAACCATTTAACATCATGCACTTGATACAATTTAAATTCCAGTTAAATCAAGGAATGAATTAGGTATGTCATTGATGTACAGAACTGTCCAGACAAAAATATTAGACATGTATATTGTGTGTGTAGAGGGGTGGGGGATAAGGGGGTTGTGGGTGGGGTGGTTGGTGTTGATGACTGTCCCTTTGCTGGGACATCTCCATCCATGGAGTCAGAAGTAAAAAGGTCTCTTCTTAGGGGTCATGAGAAAGTTGCGACTTGACTTTCCCATCACTGGGCTCTGGCCTAGGCACTCTCTTAAAGACACACACACTTCCTATTAGATATCAGCAGAAACATTTTTTGTCTGTTGTTGAATTATTTATTTATTTATTTATTTGAATAACACAGTAGCTCACTTCATCAGCCGTTCGGGTTCTAATCTCTGATCGAGAGGGGGTGGGATGATCCTCCCAATCTCACCCTTCCAGGTCTCAAGATTCATGTTGTCCTTTCGGGCCAAGCCCCATGGGCTGAGCCCCACCTCCAGACCTGGTCTCGGTGACCCACGTCCGAGCAAGGGAAAATATTTTCCATTTAGGGGTGTCAGGCGATTAGAATTTTTAATCGCAATTAATTGCAAGACTTCAATAGTTAAATCACATTTAATTGCAAGTTTTCATACTCTTAACATAAAAGTGGAAAAAATCTTAAACTAATGGAAATATAGCTGCATCGTTCTTTTAGTCATTGATACAGTAATTTCACAGTAATGCATAAAATTGAGTTAAAATTAAAAAGTTGTACTGTACTGGAAAAAATGAGTGCAATATTGATTTGTGTTGAGGTCATTTTTCTGCCACTAGATGGCATAATTGCATTTGTAAGACAGTGACAGCTCAGTGCATTTTTCTTTTCATATTAAGAGCTATCTAATGAACTCAAAATTAATGCACTCATTTTCACACCCCTAATTCCATTATTCTTATTCATCATAGGGGTCTTTTCAGCAATTCTTTGTCTGGGTCATCACAGTTTTCCATGGGTGACCCTGCCAGGGGCATAAAGCCCCAGACAACACAGTTCTTAGGATCATTGGAACACACAAACGCAAGATAAGGTGACAGCTCAAGGAGGGGAAATAAGTCAAATCCAAAATGCCAAATGCTAAAAATGATTTAATCGTTTACCTCTATCAGTACAACTGTTGTTACATTATTAAATACGACATGCTTTTTGCTCACTGAGGTCAGAATTGGTGGAGTGAGCAAACGATCCAAGCTGCCTTTGCCTTGGACAGATGTTGCAACCAGAAGTCAACAACAACTGCCACCTTACATCCCTTCGACCTGTCCATCAAAAAAGTTAATAAAGCCCGTGACAGACGGGAATTGAGGGCACTGGCTTAGACAAGATAGGCTGTGTTCAATTACTCTTACTTGAGGTATTTAGGTGGGGGGGTGGGGTGAGAGCCTGATGCACTTATGACATCAGGCACGTTGACATAATCCCGGATTCCTTCTTGAACTTTTTGGCCAGCTCATTAATCATTGTCATATCGTCATAAAGCAATTTGTTTTTATAGCATTTTCATTTTAGTCTTACTGACCTGTTATATCAGAGGGCAATGTGTAATACTGTAAATGAACTTTGTTCCACAAAAGGACTTTCCCCGACAGGCAAACATTGCGTTAATTAGCGGTTAGTGTCACATAGCAACTACTGATATGGGCAAGCCGCATCTACAACACATTACGATAACTGTAAACCAAGAAGGGGAATACTTATGTAATTGGTGTTCTTGCACATACCAAAAATAGAGATGCTGATAATATTGTGCCATAATTTCAAAGCAAATTAGTTGTCATAATTAAAATATCTTTATTTTGGTCAGGTTGTAATCATGGGGCATCTTACTCATGAGCATTAACAAAAAAACGGCCTTTTTTAAATTTAAATATACTACAGCATACTATATTGTTTAATTAAAAAAACAAAGAGTCCCAATTTTCACAAAAATGCTTTCTAAATGTGCTCAAATATCATAAAAATTTATTACAGTTTCGAAGGTCAGTGGTCACCTTGATCTGATTTGCATGTAATTAAATGGAAAACGGATATTGAATCATTATTGCGATCTCTATTAGCTTTATTTGCTCTTGGCCAGAATAAATCTGCGATTGGCTGGCAACCAGTCCAGGGTGTAGCCTAGCCTACTGCCCAAAGCCAGCTGAGATAGGCTCCAGCACCCCCCGTGACCCTTGTGAGGATTAAGCGGTCAAGAAAATGGGTGGATGAATGGACAAAATAAATCACAGGGTTCTACTGGCCTTCAGTTAGGTGTGCTGTAGTTAATAGTAATATTACAGCTCAGAATTAAAGCAATAGAGTAAGCATAACGGTTTCACTAAAATCCAGTATTTACTTCAGGGGCCAATCCGAGTGCAGGTGTGGGCCACCAGTTGCCCATCCCTCCACTACTTCGCTGAGCAACCCTGGTAAGATAATGATGATACTTAATAGGGGTGTGAATTGCCTAGTACCTGACGATTCGATTCGTATCACGATTCACAGGTCACGATTCGATTCGATACCGATTAATCCCGATACGAATTTATAAGTCGATTGTTGCGATTTTTTTTTCATTCAAATTTAGAGAATACTAATCAGTAAGCTTGTAGAGGGTAAGACTTATATGAAAATGTATTATTTATTTATCTGAAATTTCAGTCTTATAGAGGTTGTAATCTGTTTCATGTTTGAACAGCATTAAAATAAAATATTAAAGGGATACTTCACTTATTTAGCCATTTTTGACAGTCAAACATTAATATTTTGCCTATAATAAATGTTATATTTTAATTTTTCATGTACAACTAGTACCTTTAATTTTGAGCCCTTGTGATGTCATTTTCAGTCGACAGCAAGTTGCAAAATGTGTTTTTAAAGGTTCTAATTGTACGTGAAAAATAATGAAAGTATCAAATTAATTATAGACAAAATATTAACTTTTTATTGCTATAATGGGCTAAATAAGTGAAGTATCCCTTTAAGGCTTAATGTTCCGTTCATATAACATTCTTCCATGCTCAAGGTGTGAATCCTAACCCGAAGTCAGACGTTTTGTTGAATATTTTTCCATTAAAAATGGAAGTTTAAAAATCGATTCAGACACACACACACACAAAAAAAAAAGGCAATGATGATAAGACGTTGAATCGGTAAGACTACCGAATGAACAATTCTGAGCTCTTAAAAAAAACAAAAAAAAACAAAAAAAAAACAAACAAAAAAAACGATTTTTTTTATTGAATCGATTCGAGAATCGCGCGATGTAGTATCGCGATATATCGCCAAATCTATTTTTTTTAACACCCCTAATACTTAAAGCCGCAGTGTGTAGCTCACGACCGCCATCTATCGGTCAAACAAGATAATGCAATGATTTTAAGCACACGAACTACGGCGTCCCAGAGAGACCCTACTTCAACAGCCTACCACCAATTTCACCGGAACAGAACGCAAACAACTTCTGGTATTCCCTCGAGTGATGACGTAAGTGAATTGCATTTGTTAGACATACTGTACAGATCCCTAATATTTGTGATTTAGTCATTTAATTTCAGAATTAATATTTTTGTCGGCATTGTTAGGAAATACTGTACGTCAGCTAATGATAATGGCTATCTATGTTCATATTTGTTAGTGCAACTAAACTATGCAACAGAGAACACACAGTTATGTTATATGTTTTATAGACATGTGGACCATCTCAAAGAGGGCGAGGGAGACGACGAGGAAGAGAACGCGGTGTCTCGTAACGTACAATTATGTCATCATGGAAAAATAATTCCATTCGAGCATGCATGTGAATGGCTCAAAACATACCTTTGCTTGGAATATGTGGTATTTAGATTACATCGTTTGCTGATATGTTTAGTATATCGTACAAAAATAATGGTGTTAACTGAACTACACATCTGCAACTCAGACTCGTAAACCCCCCCGTGTCTTGTTGCTACTAACCACTCAGAAAAGTGCTGCTTACAAAAACATTTGAAACCCTTTACTCATATATCGATTTGTCACCATGTTGAACTATTTTACCTAATAAATATCACTAAGCAACTTAATTAGTTTTGATTGAAGATACAACAGCTTCCTTGTACTTCGATGTGCAGGAATTTACATGGCTTTCACAAATAGTCTTGCTCATATAATAATGTACTTCATTGGCTCAGTGACTTTCAGTTCATTGTTTGGTACCTCATCTGACATACAATTGTTACCTTCTTGCAGAGACTCGTACAGGAAATGACCATGGAGGAACATGAAGATATCCAAGTCCAGCTGATAGACTGACACCAAGAAATACTTTTTGACACATTGCTGACACATCAGCACCACCATGATTTCCTGTACCTGGATCCCAGACTGCAGCACATTGGTGACTTGTGGCAAATAAGTGACACTTTCCCAGATCCTCGAGGACAATACAAAGGTTTTTTACCTGGCAGACTCCATGTCTGACACTGGTTGTTGTAGTTTGTATAACTTGTATATTGTTGTTGTGTGTTAATTTGTACATTTTGAATAACTAAAAACTATTTCCTTTGGCGTCAACATGCAGTGTTCATTCGACACCTAACCTAACACTATTTTACATGACTAGAAATGTAAAACATCAAAAGCCTGGAGAATTATTATAAATGCTTGCAATGACAAGGAATTCTTCATTGGCATACAGGTTTGGGCCAAAAGTAGTGTTACAGAGCAAGTATGTGTTGTACACAGCTAAAATATCTGATTACCTCAATACCATGATGTTTTTGTGTGTGTGTGTGTGTGTGTGTGTGTGTATGTGTGTGTGTGTGTGTGTGTGTGTGTGTGTGTGTGTGTGCTGACATTGTCCCCCATTAACATTGCAACATTCCTCAAACTCTCCCGAACACATAGTACGATCTGTAACACTACTTTTCGCCTACTCTATGATGTTATTGGGGCAAAATTAAGGAAGGCTTGTCCATTGATTGTGTGAACAGACTGCAGTAAAAATGAAGTCACTTCAATGTTTGATGGTTTTATTAAGTTTGACATGCTCCTTGACTGCACAAGTACATGTTATGGAGTGAGGGCATGTTCCCACCAACGATGATATCATATTCTTCAAAGGCTTGCTGAGGAAAGTGAGGGAGGAGTCACTCCATGGCTTCAGACACCTGGTCAGCAGGTCCTGTGTAAAACAAGTGCTGCTTGTACATGTGACCATTCCGTATTGCTTCACACAATAAGTTCATGTAGTGTGTAATACCGTCCATATGTAAATGACATACCAAGACGTCGGCTGACTTCAGTTTGTTGCAGCTCAGATATGGTAGGTGGAGATACTGGTGGTACAACACCGAAGCCTTCTGGGGTCCTCCATTCAAGTGTCCTCATTCGGGGCATTCCAATATGGCTGCTGACTCTCCCCTTGATATTTTTTTTTCTTGCAGGTCGGTGATGTATTTAAACGGTGCATGAATGCTTGTATACATCAGAATATGGTTCTGGAAGCCCTCAAGTTTGGCTGTTGATCTAGTGTGACACAAACAAAAACAAAATTATAAAATAAAATAAAATAATTGATGATACTACTATATGTCACCAACTTTCCAACAAAGCCCCCAAAAATAGAGGTAAGATCTTTAGTTTTTGGGCCCAAAACATTGTATTAGCTAGATAAAAGTAACTTGACTGCATAGAATATGCAAAGGCTGCTTGCTTGTCGAGTTTCCGTGGAAAACGTAGCAGCCTGTAAATTCTTGTGCACCCAATTACACAATGGACCAGTACACACTTGAGTGAGAGAGTTCAGACTCTAGCAGTGCTTACGGTACAGCCAGCATTTAAGTCCAGAAAGTTATTCCCTGCCGAAAATTAATTTCGAGAACACTATTTTCACCAACCACAACGAAAATAATTTTCAACTCCTCCACTAATACAGTATGCTTTAGATTCTCCATTGAAGTTATGGGCAAATATACCTCCGAAATCACAGTTACATTACATTACACAATAACTTGCGCATTTACTCTAAATATAACGTGCCAGCGGGAATCTTTTTTTTTTTTTTTTTCAAAGCAAGTAGCTTCATAACGAAATCGTTCGAGTGGTGCGGAGTTGCTAATCAACAGATACAGTGATCATAAAACAAAGGTACGAACATCGTATTAATTAGTACGATGTATACTTTTTCTCTCGCTCTCAAAACGTAAACACAAATGTACTCTTACTTACCGGTCAAGTAGAAAGCAGTCGAAGGCACCGGCACGTCCCAAACCTAGTCTGTTCCTCATTTCTCTCCATCTGGCAAATGCGGCTACAATATAAACTCTTGTTTTGTCGCGCTGAAATAAAATAAATTCCCAAAGCAAATGTGATGCTTGATAATGCTCTCTTCGGGGACCGGAAACTCTTCTTCTTCGTGTACATGCGGTCGCCATACAAACCGGAAGTGAGTCTGCAAAGGCGTTCCAAAAACGCGTTAAGAAATGGAGCGCTGAAATTTGTCGTTGACGGCACCCGTAGCAGAAAGATGGCGGCGAAACATGGCGGACACTAGAAGCCGCGGCCCGGACATGTAAGATAATTTGCGATTTCTAGACTAACCGTTATATTTAAAAAAAGTACGTTTATGCGATACAACATATCTTTTTACATACTACTAACCCAAACAATTGTTTTTTTTTTCCGAATGATTTATTGTTTCACCACTAGATGCCACTGTATAATACTGAGTGTACCTTTAATATAACCGGTCCATTACTATTAGACAGTGAACGAGTGTGTGAAAATGAGCATATACTGCATAGATTACTTGTATACAGGCACAAATTAGTATGCTTTTTCAAGCAGTAACACATTAATACATGTTGCACAGACATCAAATCAACATTAGCATCAGTATATAGAAGTACAATAATTAAGTGGCTTAACTCAGACATTATGTGTGAGGGGACGCTGGCAGCAGGCAACAATGTGGAAAAAGTCATTATAACCAGGCTATTAAGCAAACACCTTTGGGGCATCTGAGCTGTCCTGGTGATCTCACTGATGCAGAACTAGAGAGAAACACTTGCATACAATTTGATGTACCTAAAAGGTTTATAAATACTAATCTACTGCATCAAAAATTGATGAAAGAAAGAAAGATATCAAATATGATGTAATACATTTTTTGTTTAACATAGTGACATTTGCATTCTAATCACCTTTCACATATTCATTGATAGAGAAATTAAATACTTTGTTTTTCTGTGTGTGTGTGTGTGTGTGTGTGTGTATGTGTCTGTTTAGAAAAAAATATTTTTTTTTTCTGTAGGTGTGTGTTGCATACATGTGTATTGTAGTGAAAGAATATGAATTTGACGTGGATGTAAGGATTGTTCAGGGGTATAATGGCAATAAATAAAGCATTCTAATGAAAGAAAAGTAATTGAGACACAAAAAAGCTGGATTTGGGTGTATCTACATTAAATACCTGGGCCAAACTTTGATTTGATGTGTTAACAGTGCACATGTATCCTAAGAGGAATAAATATCTAATTCTTTAGATTCTTAAAAGCACGCTGTTTTAAGACAGATATAGATATACAGCTATACGGTATGGGTAAAAAAAAAGTGCAACCTACAAATTAGTGGCCCACTCTTGACGTTAGAGCTACTATGTTTATCCCTTACATTGACAA
Source organism: Festucalex cinctus (assembly GCF_051991245.1). Classification (NCBI taxonomy): domain Eukaryota; kingdom Metazoa; phylum Chordata; class Actinopteri; order Syngnathiformes; family Syngnathidae; genus Festucalex; species Festucalex cinctus. Next base: position 19,391,194 of record NC_135428.1, read on the forward strand.
AATGAATACATCATCTTTGTTGTCTATGTCTAAAGTACTCCGAAGTAAATGTATACAGAATGTGAGCATTTACCTTCACAGGGCAAACAATAAATGACAATTGAGTGTTGAGGCACCAGATAAAAGTCTTCATTAAATATAAAGCATGAACATTGTATTGTAATTTATTTATACGGAGATGCTCTCAGATTTGGGAATGAATCTCTTAAGCCCATGCTGCACAAGGACATTCATGTTCCCTTGAGAGGAAGTCTTTTAGAGGGACTGCCTTGTTCTTTCCGTCACAGAATTTCTACGTTAAACACATTAGCCTTGAATGACAAAAAGAACATGCAATATAATTAGTCATTGCACAACTGTGTATATATATATATATATATATATATATATATATATATATATATATATATATATATATATATATATATATATATATATATATATATATATATATGCCCTGCGATTGGTTGGCAACCAGTCCAGGGTGTCCCCCGCCTACTGCCCAGAGCCAGCTGAGATAGGCGCCAGCACCCCCCGCGACCCTTGTGAGGAATAAGCGGTCAAGAAAATGGATGGATGGATGGATATATATATATATATATATATATATATATATATATATATATATATATATATATATATATATATATATATATATATATATATATATATATATATATATATTTACTGCGATTGGCTGGCAATCAGTCCAGGGTGTCCCCCGCCTACTGCCCGAAGCCAGCTGAGATAGGCTCCAGCACCCCCCGCGACCCTGGTGAGGAATAAGTCAAGAAAATGGTAATATAAATAATGTAATATAAATAGAAAATGGATGGATGGATATATATATATATATATATATATATATATATATATATATATATATATATATATATTAGGGGTGTAAATTGCCTAGTACCTGACGATTCGATTCGTATCACGATTTGATTTGATACCGATTAATTCCCGATACAAATTTATAAGTCAATTGTTGCAATTTTCTTTACTCAAATGTATACTAATAAGTAAACTTGTACATGTACACTGTAACACACTCACGCACACCCCCGCACAACTGCATAAATAGAATAAACAAAAATAAAGAATCAGGAAGTAGAAAACACGGACCGTCCGCGTAGCTTACAAATTCTTGTAGGTGCGTGGTGTGGAAAATGTGCGCAATGCGGACGCTGCATAGAGAGGCGTGGTTGCTGAAATGACGTCATTTCGCCGGACGGAGCCGTGCGGACCTCGTCGAGCATAAATCAAGCTTAACACCTACCACTTCTTCCCCTTGATGAAGTCCTTCATAGTGTTGACAGTGTGTTTTGGGTCATTTTTTTTTGTTGATTGATGAAGCTTCGCTGATTAGTTTGCATGCATTTTTCTGTGAATTGCCAGACAAAATGTGTTTGTAGAGTTGAGAATTCATTCTGCTGATATCCTCAGTTACATCATCAATACAGACTAGTGAGCCCACTCTCGAAGCAGCCAGTCAAGGCTAAGCCATGACATTCCCTCTACTATGGTTCATAGATGCATGAGCTTGTGTGTTTTGGATCATAATGCTGGGCCGAAAACTTGCACTGCCAAAATGAGGAGACTTCCAAAATGGCTTGTTTGTTCAACCATTAGCAATATATCATCGAAGAGCGCAAGCCATTTTCAAGGCTTTAGATTGGTCAATATTTTCTATAACACCCACATGACCAATACTATTAATTTGTGAAAAAATCTTACCTTGACCAAATTTGAACGTAGCTCAGTTTCTGTTCTACACTGAAGATAATAAAGTCTAGAAGCAAATGCCTCACATGGTAACACACTTGGAACGTAAACCCAAAATGGACCACATTTGAACAAGCACAGCTTTTACTGCTATGTTTGTTTGCTGCCAGTTATCTCAGACTCTTGATTTTTGGTTTCTTTTACTGAGAATAGACCTGTGTGTGAGTTTTTCCTGCCTAAACTTTACCTTCCACTACCTCAATACTACCTTGAAAAGTATATTTTAATTAAAAATTAGTCATTACCCTCCGCCACCCTTCTTTTATGTTTCCGCACACACGCACACAGCCGTTTCTTTGTCTTTTATCATTATGATTACCTTCCTCCCCCTCCTGTCCCTCCATGTGCTGCTCTTTTCCTTTTTTCTTGGCAGCTTCTCCTCCTCTTCGTGCTCATCTCCATCCAATCTCTCCTGAGGGCTGCAGCTCCAGCATCTCATCAGCATCAGTGTCTCAGGTCAGCCGTGAGGGTTAGAGCACAAGGGTCTTTGTTGCACTAGCATTTGAGTGTTTTTATGATTATTTTTGTTTACCTTCCATTGGTGAGCCCTTTTCTTAACGATCATTAGATGTGAAAATGTTGTGAGCGCATGTATGGGGACAACCACAGTAGGTTATTTTTGCATCTGAATGACTCTGTATTTACCTTTTTATTATTTTCAATTACCGCCCCACTCTTATCTCCCACCTCCACCCTTCCTATTCTCTCATCATTGGTCTGTCCTCACTAGGTGGTGCATGTAATTATTAGCTCTTAGCTATTTTTCAGTCATATGCAATTACACTCTGAGGAGAGAGCTCAGTTGATGTCATTATTTCCAAAAATGGCTCAAAGGTGCGGATCCCCCAGTCCAACCATTAACTCGTATGCAGTACTATTACTGTTTATTGAAAATATTTTACATCACCAGTGTTTTAAGGGGGCCGGAACGCACCGGTACGGAGCTCTGGCACTTCTGAAAATCTCCCTTGAGCGTTCAGGTACTTCTCAATGTGCAAAGAACGTACGGTCACAGTCTGTCAGCGTTCCGGTACGCTTAACAATACATATTTTGATCCCAAAATGCTGTTCCGCCGAGGGCCGTTCATCCACTGACTTACATATAATATGGAAGTCCGTGCGCTGATCACCAAGCGCCGCATGATTACTCCAGTTGTGATATATATATATATATATATATATATATATATATATATATATATATATGTGCTGTACAAGAGAGCACGGTGCTTTTTTTTTTTTCCCCCTTGCCCGATCCTAGCCGACCATAATTCTTGAGTTAAGAAAATGTTAAGAAAATCGCTACTGTGTTGTCATCCTGGCTCTTAAAGCTTAAAAAAAAAGATCGTCAGACTCTGTGGTGGATTCGCAGGCTGACAGCACGGACGTAAAAAATAAATAAATCAATCAATCCATCCATTTTCTTGACCGCTTATTCCTCACAAGGGTCGCGGGGGGTGCTGGCGCCTATCTCAGCTGGCTCTGGGCAGTAGGCGGGGGACACCTTGGACTGGTTGCCAGCCAATCGCAGGGCACACAGAGACGAACAACCATCCACACTCACAAGCACACCTAGGGACAATTCGGAGCGCCCAATTAACCTGCCATGCATGTCTTTGGAATGTGGGAGGAGACCGGAGTACCCGGAGAAGACCCACGCGGGCACGGGGAGAACATGCAAACTCCACCCAGGAAGGCCGGAACCTGGACTCGAACCGGAGTCCTCAGAACTGGGAGGCAGACGTGCTAACCACTCGACCACCGTGCCGCCCATTAAATAAATAAATAAATAAATAAATTACATGGATTGCTCATGCCAAGAAAGAAGTGAAGCCGGCGATAAGCTTATTTTTTCTCCTCTACGGCGAAGGAAAATATCAGTGTGTGGGGTACGGTTGTACCAATAAGTATAAAATAAGTGTGGCAGAAACTCTAAATGCAGATTTCCTCAGTAATAATGTGAATATAAATTTCTTTATAAATATCTTTTATAATATATTTTTCCAACTGCTACTCCAAGCAAGTCTGCATCATCATGTTGTCAGAACCATTAACAATGAAATGAAAGCAAAGCACACTGAAATATAAACCTAACTTCTGCAAGTCACCATTCACGATACTCTGAATGGTTGATGCAAACAATGAAGTTGCTAGGCTCTCATTATCCCATTCAGGGATCCTGGCGTAAAACACTCACTGATAAGTGTTTTCAGTGAAAAAAATGAATTTGTTAGTAGCAACCTAATTACTGAACATGAGTGGCCAGAATATTACACGTGACTGATACTGATGAAAACACAGGACAATATAATATTGTACTGTAAATTCCAACTTATTGGCAAATTTGTGGGCATGTGATTGTGTCATTTCACTCACCACTGTGCTGGTTAATGTCAGTCCTGAATATCCATCCATCCATTTTCTTGACCGCTTAAGGCCTTAGTATGCTTCTGCGAGAGGCTCGCGTGGAGGCGTTACGGCGTAGCTCCGCTCGTGCGTTTGCCTTCCGACTTGTGCGCAATACACGTCTGTGTCTGCTGGAGTTTCACACTAAGTCCCGCTGTCGCTATGGCTGGGATGCCACAGAGTGGCGATTCCTCGGCATTTTATGATGGATTCAGGAAGTTCAATTTAATTCAGAAACACGAAACAAAGCCGGGGGGAGAGTAAGTTCATCACCGTGGCAATTAATTATTGCCAATTTGCACCGGTGTCGGCCGTAAACTCGCCAAAACACAACAGCCATGCGCTTAGCGAACACAGTTTTGTTTTTGTTTTTTAAGTTATTGTTGTTTTCTGCCTCTCGTCCCAGGCACATATCCACATGCACAGCCGTGGTCTCCGAGCAGGAAGTCGATTTGCGCCGCCAGTTGCCTTCACGGAAACTATCTGGGCGGGGGGCGGGGAGAGAGAGAGAGAGAAAAAAAAAAGAAAAAACGCTATCGAACAGACCAATCAGAAGCAAGCTACGCCCCGCCATCTACGGCGTTCAAGGATTGGCGACGTGTGCACCGCAGCCGGCCACGAGCGACGCACACTTAAAATTCATGGCTCGCGTCGATCATGTGACCTTCGGCGTTCATCAACGCGAGAGCAAACGTGGAGGCATAAATTAGGCTTTATTCCTCACAAGGGTCGCGGGGGGGGGGGGGCGCTGGAGCCTATCTCAGCTTAGAAAACTGTATTTTCGATTCGCGGCTATGAATGTAGAGGTCCAAAGTGAGATTTTCTTCACGGGTCTCAAAGTCCCTGGTACCGGTATCTGATTACACAGCCATCTATACAAAGTGGGGATAGGCTTCACGTGCAGTAAATCCCTTCACATTGCCGAGGTTTCCTTCATTCCGCTACTGTAAAGTGGGAAACACATGGTTCGATCGCCTGCTTAACAATCGGATCCATTTCCTTGAATTTGTGACTCTCTCAACTATATTTTATAGAATTGTGCCCATAACAATGGGACATACACTGGTATAACTGCAAGGCAGGAAAGTGTACAACACAGGAAATAATGACCGAAATAGAATTCTTTGTGCTGCGTTGACGTCATCCCTACTGTTTGCAGTGTGACGGGAAAAAAAAAAAAACTAGCTCTTCTCCATCACTGTGTATGAGTGCAGAAATACTATACATTTACTGTGAAGTACAGAAGCAGAAAGCCCTTATAATCTTTCCTTGTGCATGTTTGAAGAGACAGAAGTCTCTCAACTGAATGCTAAACAGGATCTATCAGGATTACATTTAGTTTGAACTTCAGCAGCTTGCTGACTGTTACAGATTTGGGAATTTGAAATAAGGCTTGACACCTGAAGCTCAAAATTAAGGATTTCGTCAGCATTTCTGGAAGCCCTGTTACCAGAGAAAATTGTCTGCTTCTGCAGTTACAGATACTCGATGTACATCAATGGCATGCAGTGAGGTTTATTGCTGCTTAAAGTCAGATTTTCAAATTTAGGAGCTAGACAGTTGGAGTTTTAGCAGCCTGACAGCGAAGACTAGTAAAGTTTTTGTTGTTGTTTAAAACAATGTTATATAAGCGGTTCAGAAAATGGAAATGAATCAGATCTCACTTATAATTCCCCAACCCAACTAAAATATTGATAATTGCTTTAAATCAAATGAAACATTATTAATACATTTTTTCGAGAAATGCTTGGCCCACATTTTGTCAAGATTTGGAAAGAGGGAAAAAGTACCTCAATAGGAAGAGATCCATCTTATCAAGCTACCAAAGAAGGGGAACCACTCTTTTTGTCTGAGCAGAATCTTGATTGACATAAGTATCGACACATTTCACATCATTTTGGAAACTGTGTTATATGTAAATGTCAAAGTTAGACCATTACGGCGTTAACTTTGGTGATTAATTTAAATTACTGAAATCGTTTAAAATATTCACTCAGTTAACGCCGATATATTTACTTCCTGTGCCAGCCAAAAACCTCTTCTGGTGTGAACTTAGTGATGGCACTGACGCAAAGATGGACAAACATGCAATACGCACTTTTGCTTTCAGTTTACTTGCTTGATGCATGTTGGGGAAATCTAAAAGAATTTGTGCACTTTGTAATGCCTAATTCAGATACCATATTTTCGTATTCAAGGATCAAAGAAAGCTATTAAAATGGCCTCTGAGTTTAGTTATAGTACAGTACATTCTATTTGATGATTTTGTATTAATTCAAATATTCTACTCAAGTAAATATCTGCTACCAGCTCCGTAGAAAGTACTAGAAGTACAAAAATCCAAATAATTGCCATTGATAATTACAAACATTTGTGTCACGGGGGTGCTGGAGCCTATCCCAGCTGGCTTCGGGCAGTGAGTGCGGTACACCCTGAACTGGTTGCTAGCCAATTGCAGGGCACGCATACATACATACACACACACATATATATATATATATATATATATCCATCAATTTTCTTGACCGCTTATTCCTCACAAGGGTTGCGGGGGGTGCTGGCGCCTATCTCAGCTGGCTCTGTGCAGTAGGCGGGAGACACCCTGTACTGGTTGCCAGCCAATCGCAGGGCACACAGAGACGAACAACCATCCACACTCACAAGCACACCTCGGGACACTTCGGAGCGCCCAATTAACCTGCCATGCCATGCATGTCTTTGGAATGTGGGAGGAGATCGGAGCCGCCCCATATATATATATATATATATATATATATAAATATATAGGTCCACATAATATTGCATTCTATTGCTATACAAACATGGAACCTACCAAAAGAAAGATTAGAGTCTTCTCTTTCATCAGGAAAAAAAATTACATTTCTATCTGTTTCTGTTTTGCAGCAATTAGCATTAGAATATAGCTAGGTTTCATCATTATTCACAAATCTGTTTTCAATTGTGGCGAAATCAGCTTGTTGCAACATGGCCCTGGTTGATCTATTGTACTCTGCTGCCACCTGCTGGCGTTTTGCATGCTCTAGCATATTAAAAAAAAATAAAAAAATAAAAGGCACAAAAATTTATAAATACATCTTTGGGACACTTAAAACATTTAAAATAGAACATATTCATACATTTTTGGCAGCAAATTAGTTAAAATCAATTACAAACCCAATTTTATTGAAAAAGCAAATAAAGATTTAGTATTACGGTATTGTAGTATATGATGTTTGGAGTATTACCTTGAGTGGAATGATAATGCCAAATGAGGAGTCCCACTACCCCCCTCTCAGTCCATTGATTTTTAAGGTTCATTAGTGACTGGTCATTGCATTCACTGATTTTTTTTTTTTTTTAACCTTCCATTCATGGGGGACATTAACCTCAAACACAAAATCTAATTAGTGCTCCCTTGTTGTGCTGTTATTTCTACACTGTGGAATGTTTTTGAAAAAGTATTTGTGGATTCTTGATGGCAGTTGGCACTACATTGGCCAGGCGAGTTACCATTTAGTCCTCTATTTCTGTACTTTGTGAAAGTCCTCATTGGCATTTGCTGAAAATACAGTAGATGTGACTCAGATGAAGAAAAGCATCAAATAGGGATAGGATGAGGTGGTTTTAGGAGGCTAGTGCTTGGGGGGGTAGGGTACACTCACATGCACTTATGCACATACACACGTGCACACAAAAGGCCTATTAAGTATCTCCATCACGCTGTCATATGAAATGAAAATCCTCATTTCAATGCAACATGTTTTTGGTCTGTGTTTGAGGCGCTGTGCTACAGTCACTTCATTGTCTCTTTCTCTACTTTACGTACACCCTCTTACTGTTTCCATGACATTCCCGCCAATTCTCTCTCAGGGAAGACTTTAATCATGATGGCAGATTCATATATCCGTGTGTCCCCTCTACTTGGTGCACAAGCAAACACGCTCACCCTTTCCCTCATTTTAACACAGATCCCCCGGGAGGACGAACGGCAAGCCTTGTCTGAGCTGTAATCGCTCTCACGAGTCAGTCCCCATAAGGAAAATAGCAAATTCAGATTCAGTCTAATGAACACTCAGGCTGAGGGAAACCACAGGCGAATACTGGTTTCTGTCTTCTTATCCTCCTGGCACTGCCTGTTGGTGACATCCCAGCAGATTGCAGCAACAGCATCTTTCCTAAAGCCTCCACCTGTCACCCATCATGCTTACCTTTTTCACTTGTTCTCTGCGTTCATTAATGTTCTGTGTTGGGCGTTCTAGCGCTGTGGGAAGGGAGTGTTCATCAAGGCTGGAGACACGTGCTGGTAAATATTCACCAACCTAATTCGTACTATCCTAGCATTCTGTCTGCAGATATTGATAGTGCTGACCTATTGGAAGCCGCACACACCTTTCACCTCACTGTCTCAATTGTGACTGCTCAATCAAGTTGCTGTAGATGAGTCCAATCATAGTCAGCTCTTCTTATTACAGTTTTGTTGTAGTTTATCTGGGTTAGCTGTGAAGAAAAATGCTTGACATGCTTGGGGAAAAATACTGCTATTTTGGAATCAGCATACCAATTTTAGTTAATATAAAAATATATCTCAAATATACCTCAAAGATCGAAGGGGTTGGATTTTTGAAAGAAAAGAAATAAAAATCTGCTGACAAGGGAGCTCGCGACGATTCTTGTACTGTTTGTTTTTAGCTGTAGTACAGCGCGAATGGTTGAAGTGGGATTCATGTTTAAATCCGTTGAGTTCACGCAACCTTTGACAAGTGAGTGTTGAACGATAGAAATTGCTCTTGTATCTCCTTCAAATTTACAACATTTATTGGAGTAGAAAATTAAAGGACCACATCTAGAGCAATGTTCAACAACACATTTTACATGGTCAGGTGGCTGGTTTATTGAGGGCCCAGTTAAACTATTCTGTTTTCCTGTGAGCCATAAGAAACTACGAGAACAGAGACTGCAAAGGAAAGAAAGGAATGAAGACAAAGCAAAGATTTGATGCGGAGTCAAGGATTGTGGTGGGAGTCATGGTGAGAGTGAGAAAAGGAGGACAAGGAGTAAGTTAAATGAAGAGTGCATCAGATAGTGAGCTGGAGATTTGACTGTTTAATCGAGTCGGTGAGGATTAGAGTAGGATTATGAGGAATTGTGACATTGTAGCAAATTAGCAGGGTAGCTTTAATCTGAGAGGCGGACGAAGCCTAAATACTTGACCAGACAGGAACGCGTGTGTGCGTGAGTGCATGCGTCCCTGCAGGCAATTTATGTAAAATATTTTCTTGTTTTTATATGTATTTTAGACCATACATCCAAGTTGCAAATATTTTGCTAGTCATCTTGTCACACAAGTACAACTCTACTTTTTCTTTCTTTCTTTCTTTTTCTTTCTTTCTTTCTTTCTTTCTTTCTTTCTTTCTCTATCTATCTATCTATCTATCTATCTATCTATCTATCTATCTATCTATCTATCCATTCATCCAGCCACCCATCCGACATTTGGCGTTTGAGTACCTGCATCAGTGTATTTCCGATTGCGCATACGAGGAACTGGTCTGGCAGGTGGAACCGATGGGGTACAGTGCTCTCAGGTCTTGCTCATTGAGTCTGGCGTGAACGTCACGGACAGTCAAAACCAATCCGTGTGTTTGGAGCTGTTGAGACTGATACACATTCTGTCCAAATGCGATAAAACTACTGAGTGTGGTTTCAATCCATCTCATAAGAAAAAAATAATAATAATCATGTGTTTTGTGACTGTTCAGATTACAAATGAACAAATGAACTATCCAGTTTCAATCTGGATGAGCTAAAAATTTGATTTTTGCTGGTCGTGTGAACCAGGCGTTGGAGATGTAGATATTAGGATTTAAAAAGTGGGCTAACCTTTAACCTTTAATACTTTAAGTAAAAGAGTACAAGTGATGCTTTGTAAACTTTGTACCCTGGTAGTTTAAACAGTTTTCTGATTGATCTTGCGTTTATGAAATAATAATCATCTTAATCCACCCCATCCCAAAATGTTTTACTTGACTTTAAGGACAAAAGCATGGGCCCATGACAGGGGGCTATTGCGCAGGAAGAATCATATTTGTTTTCTTATTTTCAAATTTTCAAATTCCTGGATGTCCTCTTAAATTATATTTAAAGTTATGTTTTCAAGGATTCAAGGAACGTTGCTTTACTTAAGGGACTTTTATTGTCATACTAACTCACATTTCCACCTGACGTGCCACAAAATACAATCCCTCAGGTCAAACGTTAGCCCACTAAGTCCCTAGACTTGTGAAAATAAGATAAATAAATATGATAAAGGTTATGGGAAATGTTGGTCATTTTGTAGAAAAAGAGTAGTGTTCAAGAAGAAAGTGTTCAAAATGCAGGGATGAATATGCAGTAGGCTATGATGATAGTTTTGAATAGTTGAGTTTTAGTAGTTTAATAAATACTAAGTTTTGTAATCATTGATGAATGATTTTTAATAATTATGATTTTAATTTCCAATTAAAATAATGATTCCCCCATAATCGTCCAGCCCTGCCAGCTTGCAGAAACACATTAGGGGAGAAAAAAAACAACAGTGAACTCCCGATAGTTCATTTTTGTACCAATGAACTTAGTTTAAAAAAAATTCAATTATGAACTATGAACTGAGCTAGTTCATTTTAAAATTTGTGATATGAACATAGAAAATAAACTTTCCCAACACTGGTAATCTTTTTGTGGTAAAAAAAATAAAATAAATTAAAAAAAAAAGCCACAAATGCCATGGGATAGAAGGAATGACCATGTTAGTAAAGATCTAAACAGAAATGAGTGCCTGCTGTCCTGTGAGTGGTTCGCCCCAAATAAAACCTGATCAGAGCCGGTAGGTCGGGCAATTGTGAAAGCAGAACAATTCCAGTCCTCCAATACATAGTCTAACCAAGAATGACATGGCACACATGCATATGTTCACGAGTTATACATGACTTCTAGTTGATGTGAAATGTTCACACAAACAGACACCCATTCGCACAGTCAGTCAATTAGAGCAGGTTGACTGGTGGTGAAAGTTGGGAAGCTTTCCTCTGTCTGACTGACTCGGCACTTCATTGTTGCTGCGGCGGGAAAACATCTGACTTATGTCTTATTAATGTCTCAAACGTGTGTATTGGTGTGTGTTTGTGTGTGCTTGTGGGTTTGTATGGCGATGGGGGATGGTTATCACAAAGGACAGGTTGCTTATATAAGAGCTCATTTCCAGCCAGTTGTAGCACCTTGGACTTTTATCCCTGCTGCCTTGCTTTAAGTCGATTCACTCACCGCCCCTCAAGTCTGCCTGTGTCCCCTTGAATCACAGGACATGCACAAAGAGCACGCTTCCTACCTCACTGCTCGGCAGGCCTCACTAACAGAATGGTGACATCCTCTCATATTAGCACACAGCCCGACGCACACACACTTCACCAAAGGGATTGTGTTTGTAGAAGCTGTGCCAGTGCAACTTATTTACCACTAGACAAACAACTGTGTTTATTTGTTGCTCTTCTAACCCATTTTTCATCTTGTTTTGCGCTGGAAGACAGGAAAAAAAAGTTTTGGAAAGTTCCAAAAATATCACAGCTTCTTTTGTTTTATATCCTTTGGGCTGAGGGTGGGATGTTATAGCGCTGTGAGTACAAATATCGCTGCCTTTTTTTTTTTTTTTTTTTTTTTTTTAAATCATTTAGCCAACAAGCACACAAAATACAATTACAAGTATGGTGAAATGAATCAGCCTGTGTTTAAACATATTCCTCACCATTAATTTTTACAATGTATTCAATATTGTTACTGCCTTGTCAGCATACATAAGGTCACCTTGATGAGAATAAAGGCCCTTTCCTTTGCAAGACGAACCATTTCAATACATTGTGAATGTTGTTATTCGTGCACTGCAGGGGAACAATGAACTATTTGTGGCTCCCAACTGGTCATACAGCCACTGGTTGGATATCTCTGGCAAGAAATGTAGTTGTCCAAGACAATGATCTTGCGCCATTGAAATTGTGTTATGACTAGATTTACCAAATGCTAAGCTTTTTTTCTCCCTGTTGTTGTATGTCTTAAATTCTTAATGTGGCAGTGTTTCCTTTTTTGTTGCACATTACATTGTTGTTAGCAGTTTTAGTAAAAGCACATTTGAGTCTGCACAATGTAAAAATGGATAACAAGCAATTGTTGATTTCATTTAAGTTTAAAAAAATAAACTAACTCAGAAATAAGGCTGCCCAGGAGCCAGCTGAGATAGGCACCAGCTCCCCCCGCGACCCTTGTGAGGAATAAGCGATCAAGAAAATGGATGGATGGATGGAAGAAATAAGGCTTTCATATTACAACCTAAAAAAATAATATAACCAGCATATTTCTCTCATTGTTGTGCTAAGATTTTCTAAACAACATAACAAAAATTATCAGCTTTTGATTATTATTATTATTATTATTATTTATGTATGTATTTATTTAATTATTTAATTTTTTTTAATTTAGTTAATTTTGGAACCAGTGGAAAACCCCAGAGATTACCCACGGGCACATGCACTGATGCACTCGGTCTGAATAAGTTTACTCCACCTAACGTACTTTCGACTGCACCTGAGCGGGCTTGAGCCGTGTTATGATGGTCCATAGACATTTTCTGTACCAAAAGCCCGAAAAGAAAACTTGATGAAACGTGGCAAAATTTGGATGTGATGTGAATTTGGACCGTTATGGATTTTCGCCTGGTCTGCAGTTTGAGTGTCATGTTGGGAAGTGAATGAGTGACTGTGTTGCTGGACACCCCCACACCCCCCATGCTTTGTTTTTCCTTTTTGCTTCTGGACTTTGGTTATAACATCTATGCTGTGGTGCTCAAGCACCCAAAAAAGAAACCAGGAATACTTTTGACATTCTGAAATGTATTTGAGTTACTGTCAACAAAATAAGATTTCAGATAACATTCAGTTGTGCTTTGTTTTATTCAACATCTATTCAGTGAGCATGTTTCAAATATAGTTACAGCAACATACATTTTCCTTTCCTTCTCTCATTTTATTCTTTTAGTCACATAATTAACTAAGGCAATCGTAACCTCACTCAATCAACCAACAAACCACTTCTTAGGTTTTATTCCACTACAAAAGTAGGGATTTTTTTTCTGATCCTTTGTCCCAGTATTTTAACAATATGATGCCAGTGAAATGGAGAGCTGCAGTGGGGAAACCTGAGCCAAGCCTGATGGACCCGGCAGACAGTTCAGATAGTCTGCGGTTCAGACAGTTCTGCTTCAGTGACATTTTTATTGTGTCAATTGAGTTATTATGTCCATAGTGTACGATTTCTTTATGTTCCCAACACTGTTATCTCCTATATGTATTTTGTTATGTGGGTAAATGTTACTGTTAAAAAATTGTATGGAGGGCCCAAAGGCCAGTGATAGTGTCAAATATGTACACACATTTATGCATTCATAGTATAAAGTGCACTTCCTCGACCCTTGTATGCCTTAATAGATATTTGTACTTTTCAATTTTAGCCTTTAAAAAAGTTGGAACTAAGTGCAACTACAGCATTATGTTCATTAATAGTGAATGTTTACAACCTCAATATATTATTTACTTGTGTAGTTCACTACCTCAAAATATAGTTCTGGGCCCGGTTGTTCAATTCTCGGTTATTTTAACCACTGTTTAACCCCTAACCGCCGTTGAATTCTTAACCCGCCGTTAACTAAACGGCCGTTAAATATGCGTTGTTCAAAATATGATTAGTCACGTTGTTTGTTAGGGCGGCACGGTGGTCGAGTGGTTAGCACGTGCGCCTCTCAGTTCTGAGGACTCTGGTTCGAGTCCAGGCTCCGGCCGTCCTGGGTCGAGTTTGCATGTTCTCCCCGTGCCCGCATGGGTCTTCTCCGGTCTCCTCCCACATTCCAAAGACATGCATGGCAGGTTAATTGGGCGCTCTGAATTGTCCCTAGGTGTGCTTGTGAGTGTGGATGGTTGTTCGTGTCTGTGTGCCCTGCGATTGGCTGGCAACCAGTCCAGGGTGTCCCCCGCCTACTGCCCAGAGCCAGCTGAGATAGGTGCCAGCACCCCCCGCGACCCTTGTGAGGAATAAGCGGTCAAGAAAATGGATGGGTGGATGGACGTTGTTTGTTAACGGCATCGTCAAAGTTAACCGTGCCGTTTACATCACTGGTTAGCACCGATATATCCCACAATTCCTCTTTTTATTTACTTCCGGGTCAGCGAAAGAAAGTGGAATGGATGGCGCTCGCCGAAAAAAAAAAGAAAAAAAAAAGAAGAAGCCGGAAGTTTTCTGCTGACGAAGAAAATGTTATTCAATCAGTGGTTGAAGCAATTTAAGAGTTTTTGTGAAATAACTTATTTATTATTATTATTTTTTAATTCATTATAATTTATTTTTTTCTACTGTGTGTATTTTCAGTGAATATTTTGTGTAATATTTTTGTATTTTTGCCAATATTTGTGTAGCATATAATGTATCCTTTTGTCTGATTTTGTTTCTTACATTTTGTCTTTTTTTTGTTTAACATATTTGTATTTTTGACTGTATTTTTTGAAAAATATACCTAAAATACAGTCAAAAATACAAATATGTTAATTTTTGATAGAATAGTTTTGAATTATGTGTCTTGTTTTTGTATTTACATCTAATATGTGTATTTATAATCTATTTGTAATTATTACTAATATTTGTAAGTACTGTTTTAAATTTAAATTAATTAAAAAATATTACCATATTATATTTAAATTAAATTTAAATAAATAACAAGCAGCTATTTAGTGTTTGATTAACACAAACAGAAAACATCAAAGGTAACATCTCTTTGGAATCACCTCCCACTAAATGTTGGGCAAGCCCCCTCTCTGTCCATTTTTAAAATTAATCTTTAAAAAACACATTTTTATTCTTTCACTTTTGACTCAGCATGAGACTTGGCATTGTATTACTGCTAATCGGTATAACATGTGCGTAACTTTTCATCAGAATAATCGCCAATGTCAGTCAAGCCCTCGATAGACTCTCTTTTTCTTGCGCTCAACGGGCATCTATTTTTTTTTCATTTTCTGATTGTTGAGTTTATTTTAATGGATTATGTGTGGTTATTAGGGATGTAGCGATATCCCAAAATCATGATACGATATCACGATATGAAGGTCACGATATGATAATTATCACAATATTGTGGGGGGGTTGGTGATATTTAAAAAATATCACAGTATTGTAAAAATGAGAGCTCATACTAACAACAACAAAAAAAAAGCACAATACTGTGCTTTTGTACATAACAGCAATGCATATGAACCACCTACAATCTCTAATAACAATATTGAGGCACTTGCTAATGCAATCACACATTGATCGCTTCACAAGCAAATTAGGTTCCCCTTCATCTGACAATTAGCATAGATTTTAAACACAGAAGGCCAAAACATCCCTACTGAAAATTAAATTGCACGAATAAACTAGCCACTAGAGGGTGCTAGAACTGCACAAATGGAAATCAACCTAACTTTTTTAACAGATGTGTTCCTTTTAAATATTGTGAACATGGCGACGACGATATTGTGGCAGTTTTAATATCACAATATCACGATATTGCCCTTATTGTGACATCCCTAGTGGTTATGTTAATGAAAATATTTTTCTATGCATTCGGGCCAGATCACGTGGTTGCTGACTCGATCGGAATCGGACGTTGTCTCCCGATCAGGACTCGGATAAATATATGAGGTTATTTTTATAACTTATTTTAATTAAATCTGGAGTGACGCTGTGGCAAAGACTGAGACTTAATTTTTCCACACAGCTAAGTGGCATGGCTTTGGGTTTGCTATTGCCTGAATGCTGTTGAGCACGCTAAACAAGGAAATAGCTCATTGATAATAAGTTATCTTTTATGTGGAAATTTTAGTATCGTGAGAACCCTACATATGAGTTGGGTGTATGTTGATCTCCGGTGAACCTCTGAAACTGACTCACTGAAGCTCTGGTTCAATCAAACCCAGGCTAAGAACCACTGTATTAGAGATAGCACAGTGTGATACATCTGACCTGTAGACACAATTATTTTATTGGACCTAAGAAGCTGCAGAAGGAAAGCAAACCAGTCTAAATAACTTTACAGGAATTTGTGAAAGTGTCAAGTCACATCTGAGTTTATTATTATTGTGCAACAAGTTAAATTCCTTCTGATTTCCTTTCCAAATTCCCCCTCTTGGCTGGTGTTTAAAATCTCAGAATCTTGCATCGCTTAGCTGTTTGTTTAATGTCTCTTCAATTTAACGGGGTAATTCATCCTATCCCTTGGGATCAGTGGGCAGATCAAGTGCAAGCACCCTCAGAGACCAGAACAGGATATCACTATCATCACTGTCCCTCATATGTTTGTTCACACAACTCTCTCAAGGGATGCACTTTGCTATTTGGCGGCTGACAAATCTGAAGGGACGTGAGCAAACAGTAAAGCCCCTATTGGTGAGGCAGGGACAGTAATGTCTTGGAAGGACCAGAGTGCCAAGTTCAGTGGAAGGATAGAGTCGTGCATTATGCATGATGGTTGTTATTTTCATCACAGGGGGCTGTCAGGCGTCATTGTAGTTCCTGCCCTGTCAGCATATATTGCAATAACTTGTGTTCACAGATTGCTGTTTCGGTGTCTGCTCGAACCTGATTCCCTCCATTGCCACTAAAGCCACCCTCACCCAGTACTTTTTCCCACTAGAAATGGACTGAGAAGACCCACTGGATTCCATTAACTGGACCTGTCCCCAAAGTAATGTGGATTGCGTCGTGATGGTGACTTTAAGTTGAGCTGGTTGTTGTTGCCGCTTACCATTAGACCACTCAGGGAAATTAGAGTGAGAAAGTGGCCCTGCTCAGGAGTCAATGCATTATTTCACACTACATGTGACAGGCCAGTAGATAGACACAGATGCCAACAGATGCCGGGGTGTCATCCAGGTGTAAGTGTGTGGCTGTTTTTTTACAACTTTATGCCACTGGGCTGTGAAAGCCCAAAGCATACAGTATGCTTCACAGCCAAATAACACAGATTTGGACAGTAAAGGATTTAGTCACGTTCTTAAATTAAAAATGAATGCTGGATGAAATGAGTGGGTTTTCAAAAAAAGAAGGTGCCATGTTGCCTTTCTAGCAAGGCTTATCAATATGAAGGCTGACATTCTATTTTTTTGTTAATTGAGTGAAATACTTGTGCTGCACTAACTAATGCTTTCAACAAAAACGCTTTCAGGTTTGATGTTGTCAATAGGCCTTGGGCACCATAAAGCGGCAATTTCATTATTGCCACGCTTTCCATCTGTTGGATCTAAAACTTAATGATATAGACCAAATTGAATAAAAATAGAGTAGGCCTAAGAAAAACAGGCATTGGGACATAAAGGAAATCTAAAATCACTCAGACAGAAGGAAGATGTGATCTATAACTCGCTCACATTGCAGATAAGGCAGGAAAAAGGCTATGTGCTGTTGTGTGCTTGCTCAGACGGGTCTATTCATGCATGCTAGCCTTTGTGTGTGTTTGCGTGTTACATCCCAGCCTACTTCCTCTTTCCCTCCTGACATTCCACTTCCCATCACAGCAGCCTGGTGGGCCCAGATAAGGCCTTCCAGAACATTCCTTCTTCCTGGTGATTCTCTCGCCTCCATCCAAGCACCGAACGGCACTCAATCCTGCTGATAACTGTTTTCATACAAAATAAATACATTGTGTCTTGTGTACATCTCATTGTAAAGGCAGTTTGAATCACAAGCTCAATCATAGTAGAAGTGATAGAAAAAGAAAGTTGATTTGGTAACGAGAAATGACAGAAGATTGTATCATTTTGAAGTAGCAAACTCCAGCTGCTCAGCAACATTTTGTTACTTTCTGCAGGTGATAGATATATTAAGAAGCGTGTTAAACTGAATGTAAATGTAATGTTTGGATTATCAATTAAGGCATGCATGTAGCCGGAACCCTGCCCATCCTTCCTGCAACTAGATCCTTGCTGATGATGATGCAGAGGGTTTCTGAACTCATGAAGAGAGTGTTTGTGACGTGTAACTTGCCTCCTGTTTCTTTTCCACTTCAAGATCATACAGCGTGGTAATAGGAGTCTGACCACATTGTTCCTTGTCCACAGGGAGTCAGGTAGTCAAGTGAACAGTTTACAATGTCTCGATTTAGAAACGAGGGGATGCCCCTAAACCGGGGTGTCCAAACCTTTTCATTTGAGGGCCACATACAGAAAATCAGAAGGACGCAAGGGCCACATAATGTTATGAAGAGAAATTGTGTTTAGTCCTAAAAATTGTACAAATAATTTATTTGTGCTTTTGCATATTTAGAAAAATGCTACAGTATATAAACCAATTTATTTGTAATATGGCAGTTGGGTTATTATAGTTTTGGAATTTTTCATTTTTATTTCGTTTTGAGTTTTGTTTTTTAAATTTAGTTAATTTTATTTAGTTTTGAGGGTGGTTCTGTTAGTTTTTTTTTTTAAATTAGTTTTAGTTATTAAATAAATGCTTAGTTTTAGTTTAGTCTTAGTTAGTTTCAGTATTAGTTTTAATTAAAAAAAAAATGTGTATTACTTGTGCACAATATTTAAAAAACACCATGGGAGCGACCTTATCTGAAGGTGCTTTTCTATTGGCTGCTGCTAGATGACGTCACTTCTGTGTGACATACTTTCAAACGTCATTATTCTGGTTGATATCAAAATACATCTACTAAAAATCGCACCAAAGACTAAAAGGAGATTTTTACTATAATTATAGTTTGTTTTAGTTAGTTTTGCAAACATAAAATGTAGTTTCAGTTAGTTTTTGTTTTTTAAAAATCATTTTTATTTTATTTTGTTAATAAAATATTTTTTTATATTTTATTTTTAGTTATTTCGTTAATTTTAGTTAACTAAAATAACCTTTAATGGCACCTGTGTTTTTCGACACCCTTCTTACTTTGACCATCTCCAAACATTTTTGTTTTTGTTAATTTATTTTAACTGAGTCAAATCCCATTTTTAGCATATGCCGCGGGCCACTGAAAAATGGACGGCGGGCCGCAAATGGCCCCAGGGCCATAGTTTGGAAACCACTACCCTAAACGGAATAATTATGGATCCTACCTCTGCTCTAATTCCAGCCTTTACAATCATCACATGGGTTTCTTCTTAAAGGCAAAGTGTACAATAATCAGCGCCAGTGGTGAACTAAGAATTAATTCATTAAAAAAAAAAAAAAAAACACTATTGATTTCAATAATATGCAAAAAATTATGTCTGATGACATCACCGTACGTAAAAAATAAATAAATAAATAAATAAATAAATAAATAAATAAATAAAAATAATAATAATAATAATAATAATAATAATAATAATAATAATAATAATAATAATAATAATAATGGGGGGCACGGTAGTCGAGTGGTTAGCACGTCCGCTTCCCAGTTCTGAGGTCTCCGGTTCGAGTCCAGGCTCGGACCTTCCTGGGTGGAGTTTGCATGTTCTCCCCGTGCCCGTGTGGTTCTTCTCCGGGTACTCCGGTCTCCTCCCACATTCCAAAGACATGCATGGCAGGTTAATTGGGCGCACCGAATTGTCCTTAGGTGTGTGTGTGAGTGTGGATGGTTGTTTGTCTCTGTGTGCCCTGCGATTGGTTGGCAACCAGTCCAGGGTGTCCCCCGCCTACTGCCCAGAGCCAGCTGAGATAGGTGCCAGCAGCCCCCGCGACCCTTGTGAGGAATAAGCGGTCAAGAAAATGGATGGATGGATAATATTAATCGTAGGTCTACTAATCGTTATTTATAGTATATGGCTGGAGCCTGTTTTTAGTCTGCTTTCTTTCATCACCAGTTATTCAGTTACTTTTACTGCTGGAAGTGGATTTTACATCACTTGTGTGCGAAAGTCAAGTTGTTGTTGCGTGTTGCGGTACATGACTCCCAGTCCTTCTGGTTGTACCGTCTCTCCGCCCCAACACCAGATGTGCTTGCTTCCTTGGGGAGCCATACCTTCATTGAGCACTGTTAGGATTAGTCGTGTTGAGGCTTATAGCAGAGTCCTCGCAGCTTCGCCATCCAACCCAATCAAGTCTGAGTGCAGCAGAGATGAGAGCTAAAGCTTCCATGCCAACACCTTATTATACTTACTGTATTATCCAGAGTACTCCTATAAAGAAAGATTTGTATTCTTGCACATAATTCTCTGAACGCCTAAATAAAACAATACAACATACAGTAAGAGTAAGAGTAAAATTCTCATATACTGTACAGTAGGGGTGTCACGATTCGCCAACTCCACGATTCGATTTAAATTTCGATTTTGGGGTCACGATTCGATTTTTTTTTCGATTTTTTTTTTTTTTTTTTTTTCGCTCCCCCACTTTATAACACAGAGGCATATGCTTCTGTAGGCTAAGGCTAGTCTATGATCATTGGTTCTATTCATTGTACAGTAAATCTTATTTCAAAAGATCGGCTACATATAGGTGATGCAATTTCCATATTATTTTTGTGTAAATTTATGTAATATATGATAATTGACATTAGGCAGGAATGATCAAATTCAAAGAATTTATTTACAATATAAAGTTAACCGTCTTGTTCTTACTGAAGTGTAAAATAAAAAATAAAAAAACAAAAACAAAAAGTCACAGTGGGTGCCTGCCATCTATTGACTGTTTTTGGTTACAACAGTGTGCTGTGCGTTCCTCTTAAAATAATGTGCAATGTGCAACAACAACAAAAAATATATTGTATCCAAAGTCATGGAACAAATACAGCCTGAACAAACTATATCCCAACATTTACAGTTGCTGGGCATACTGTAGCGTGGTTCAAGTACACTAATTAAATGTTTGAATCCAGCGTTTTCCAAGGCTGCAGGTCTGCTGCTATAAATAGACCTATGGATCTGGCGTTTCGCGCGAGCTGAAGTGTGTGGAAGTTTCACTGTAAATGAGGATGAAATAGTTGGTTGGACCGTTGTTTTCCCACTTCTAGTTGAATTTGATAAATCTAAATCTTTGTGATGCCTGCGTAAATGTCCCGTCATGTTTGTCGTGTTTCCCGTTGTTACGGCTGGCGGCTCGGGCCCGCCGCCGGCTCCGCTCCCCTAGTATGTATGTGTGTGTTTGTGTCGGCTGGTGCCCGTATAATGGTACTTCAGTTTGAATGCGCCAGCGCGACACTCTGATTGGAGGACTGTGCCAGCGCGACACTCCGATTGGACGACTGTGCCAGCGCGACACTCCGATTGGACGACTGTGCCAGCGCGACGCTATTGTGTATCCGTGTATTATACCCCTATTGGTTATTGTTGTTTCTCCTCCGTTCTGTCAGTTCTGTCAAATGCGGTTATTATTTGTTCACCTTCCACTTTCACTCCCTTGTCAAACCCCTGCCTGAAATTTCAATTAAAACTACTCAGATGTTAAAGTCGACCCGTGTTTATCTACTCTATATTTTCTGTTATTGTGTTACTTCCCTTCCCCTTGACGAGCCGGGCGTAACACCGTGGCCGAGTACAGTACGCGCACATAGCATATCTTGCAACTGTGGTCTTTTTATCGACAACGTGAACGTTGTCGACATAACTCACCGGGAACGCAAAATGTTTCCAAACTGGTGACGAGAGAAGCGGGAGCGGCTTGAAGCACCATTGCTGTGTCTGTCCGCGCTTGCCATCATGACTGCAGGAGAAGTCAGCTAACAAGTGCCGTTAGCTAGTAGCTGAATGGCTGCGTCTCATTTGCTTTCCTGGGAGGTGGCGGTGGCGGCGGGCGCGGGGGGGGGGGGGGCATCGAATCGTGTGTCCTCTCTTCTATTTCGATGCTCGAAATCGTGACGTAATTTCGATCGATTTCGATAAAAAATCGAAATCGTGACACCCTTACTGTACAGTAACTAATATATTATCATCATCAATTAGAGTTGTGTGTAAAACACAGGTCATTGTTTTTTGTTTTTGTTTTTTTTAGAGCTGTCAAACTAATTTTTTAATCAGATTAATGACATCTTAGAATTTTGATTAATCACGATTAATCGCTTAAAGGCTTTTTTAAATCAACATTTTTTTGGCCGCTAAATTTAATAAGCAGCTGTTTTTTTCGACATTTAATATTATGAGGACGTCTTCAACATTTTTTTATCCACTGCACACGTTCATCCTTCTTTTTTCTAATCAGTTAATTACAAAAAAATGAAAAAAAAAGTGATCCCAATAGTTTGACATGAACAAATATTCTGAATGTCATATGCATTATTAAATGCTTTAATGCATGTAGTTATTTGTATTGTTCAAACACAACCTGTGCTACCTTTAAAAACATCCGCTGTCAGCTAAAGGATCATTTGCAGTCACAATTAAAAGTGTGATTAATCTGCATATTATTAATGTGATATTTTTTGTGATTAATTAACTTTGACAGCACTTTTGTGTGTGTGTGTGTGTGTGGTTATCGCACCTCCGTGGGATCTCAATATTTAACTTTCAAAAATGGCATGTTAATAAATGAAGTGGTTGCTTGTTTTGCTCAGTTGCTGCTGGAACAATGATAAAATATGTAAATACACAAAAAGGAATGCTTCATTACAAGTCTGAGGCATGGAAAAAGATCTGTAAAACAAAGTTACATATGTGGTATATTGGGTATCTGCCTCAGACAGGAATGTATTGAGTCAATTGCAGGCCCAGGGAAAACCCAGCCTGAGGCCCTCCACATCTGTGTAGTGTCCTGCAAATATTTTGAATATTAATGTGTATCATCAATTCAAAAGTGTCTTTTTTTCTCTTTTTTTTTTACTGAGATAAAGCCCTTTATATAACCCTTTTACTGTAATTGAATAACAACATTACTGTTGTTAACATGGTGGCACGGTGGACGACTTGCTAGCATGTCTGGTTCGCATTTCCGCTTCAGTTCGGAGGTCGTGGGCTCCGGCCTACTGCCCAAAGACAGCTGGGACAGGCTCCAACATGCCCGCGACCCTGGTTAGGATAAGCGCCACAGATAATGGATGAATGGATGCAGCCAACATTTAATAAATGGTTGTTTGTGCATATGTGCTCCGCACATGTTAGACAAGAATGTCTTCTTTCCAGGAAGCATCTTGCAAAAATATCCTCATCCGACAATAGCCTGTAAACTTACCTTCAACAGTGTTTCGTCACAAGATTTCATTTTAAAACTATAGGTCAAATTGCTCAAACAAGTTGAAAACGGGCAAAAATAATTTGTAGATAGTTGTGATGTGTTTGACAATATGCCTTTGCATATGCAGCAATGTCCAGTGTTCGAGCTGCACTTGCAACCTTACCAATAACCAATTGGGGAAAAGAACCTCAATGCTGATGCTGTGACAATGTCTCAATTGCACAACTGAAGCATTTTATTGTGAGACACGTAAGAAGTGTCGATGGTCACAGTTCCGAGCTTCCTTGGTCGTCAATACGCAAGCTGTGAATGATCACACTTTGGCTGGCTCAGTACAGGGCTGTAGCTCTTTGGAGTCCCAAAGCAAACATAGAGCACCCCTACCTCCCGTACTTTTGTTCATTTCTGGGTAACTGTGACTTATATAAATAATTTAGGCCAATTTATCTTGCGTTTTACATTTGTCACAATGATCTGACACCTTACCCCGGGTTTTCACCGGATGCGGTTGCGGTGCGGTCCGGCGACGCAAGCAATTAGATTCCATTCATTCGAATGGTGCAGTTTACACCGCTTGCGGGTGCGTTGCGTGTCGACTGCGTCTCAGCTGCGGCGTGCCGCAGGCCTTCCGCAAGGATAGACCTATTTTCTATTTTTGCCGGACGCCGCAGCGGTAGGCCTCCGGCAAATGGCAAGCTAGCACAAAACACATCGAGCGGGACAGGAAGACCGACGCAGTTTCAAAATAAATTTCTGGTTAGCTTTCAGAATAAAACACTCGCCAGCTCCTATTTCGCAAGCTTTTCAGCAAAACGTGACGTGGGCGTCGCCGGGCCATGTGCTCATTCACGGTTTAGACACCAGCGAACATGGACGAGGAGAGGTTTATATTGGAGGTGGAAAACCACAAAATAATATATGACACGGCACATCCTTTTTATAAGGACAACCATAAAAAGGATGCTGCATGGAATCTCATAGGAGAAGAAGAAGAAAAGGTTAAATCAAAAGAAGTCCACCTCTCTTTCCGCTTCTCTGTTGAGCACAGACTTTCTGTATGTTTGTCGTTGTGAAATGCCACATGATCGCGCGCGCGCGGTCCCGCGAGACACGTTGGGAAGTGGGCGGCGACGGAGCTGCCGGACCGCAGCTGTGCGGAGCCGGTGTGGATTGACAAAAAAATTGACCCGTCCGGAGCACGCAGTCAAGACGCACCGCACCGCAACCGCACCGCAACCGCACCGCAACCGCATCCGGTGAAAACCCGGGGTTATGTTAGGCAATGATTTGCATAATCTAAACAGTGCGTATTGGAGAAAATTATTGTATTACGTGAGCTAGGTAAAGTCCTTAAAATCCTTAGAGGATTATAAACTAACAAATGAAGCATCTTGACACTTTTGTTTGACACTATTTTAATGTATAGGTTGTATGGATTTTACTTAAAGCTGCATTGCGGAGTTTGTCACTTTTTTACTCAAGACTGCCAACTCTGGCCTAAAGTGTAACTACAGCCTCTGTGTCAAGCTTTTACATAGTGCGCTCGAATAAAATTTGTTTTTTTTGTTTTTAGTTGGAGTCTGAGCTGGAGTTTGGACTTTACTTGAAGTCGGCTTCTTGTTGTTTTCAGTTCCCATCCCAATTGTGTCATTCTCTCACGAGCAAAACACTACATGTCTGCAGAGACGAGCATGATGTCCCCCTCCGCCACTCTCACCCTCAAGAAACTGTGACGCGTTTGCCCCGAACACTCCATACGGAAGGGAAGAGACAAGCTGATAGGCACAGTCACAGTAAAACAAAACAAAACAAAAAAAAGTCAGGGCTCTTTGGATTCATCTCGGAATTGGTGATTGCATGATATAGACAAATCTTTCACATTAACATTTTAAACTCCACAGTGCACCTTAAAGTAGTAACCAATTGCTTTGGACCTCTCTCTGTCCAGTCACACTCATTGACAACTATACTGTACATTAGTCAGAGAATACATATTTTAAGGCTATACCATCTTCTGTGTTATTAAAGTCCACAGTGTCATTTGTGCTACAATATCCAACCTTATTCCAGCAATGAAGGCTGCAGTAAGATAATTATAGTCCCTATAACAGTAATTAAAGTGTTGGTTTGTGTCCCAAGGGGCGGGGGTTCATTCTGCAATACATTCAGAGAGGCTTATAATAGCTGAAATTCATCACCCACTATCTCACAACTATATGTTGGAGCAACTATATACAACCATATACTGTAATTGCTCAATTATTTGTATATGCCCTGTGATTGGCTGGCAACCAGTCCAGGGTGTCCACTGCCTACTTCCCAGAGCCAGCTGAGATAGGCTGCAGCACCCCCTGTGACCCTTGTGAGGAATAAGCAGTCAAGAAAATGGATGGATGGATGGATGGATTATTTTTATAGTCATTCAGTGGCCGTCATTATAGATGCTAATTATGACCTACGATACATACTTTATGGTCCTCTTTATGTGTCACGTAATGTGTCACATTGTCATTGAGGTTGCAAAACAGCCCTACAAGGCAAGACGTTCCCCAAACCCCCACGACTGCCGATCAAGCCGGACATCTTGATTTGCACGTGATGCATTGACACTCCGTTATGCTTGTATAAAAATACACGTAAACAGCTCTCCACATCACACACATATCACATCACATCTCCACATCAATCTCTAAAAGTAGAACAATGATCACACCAATAATTTGTTCCTCTTCCACTCACTATAGCTTCATAATGCTTGTGTCCATAAATTATTTTCTGACAGTCCCATTTTTGCACCTCCTCAGTCCAAGATCACTTTCGGTTAATTTCACCTTTCTCCTAACTGATATTCTTCTGTCATGGTATTCTTGGCGCAAATTTAGGATTGCCATGTCTGGCAAATCAGGTGCTAACTGCACTCAACTGTCAAACAGGTGTGTTTGCACCGGTATATATGATTAGAGCAATATCCTTGGTGAATGGGACGGTATGAGGGAGCAAACTGCAGATGGAAATGAAGCGCAATTTCTGGTGTTATCAGTGGACACAGTGCATTCATAGTGGATTTGGCCCTTAGTATTCAACTTTAAATATAAATAGAACAACCAGAAGATAAATTAGTAACAAAGTAAAATAATAATATATTACAATAATAGCGTCTTGGCTGCCTAGTGGCAGCGTGGTGCCGTGCATGCAAAGAGATACAAATCTTCATACAAAAAAAAAAATACAAGAACATTGTGACTGACCATTACTAATACACTAATATTTCACAGATCAGGTAGAATACTGTAATTCGCCACCTCCTTGTTGGGAGATAATCGCATCCACCTACCATCAAGAACTCAATCTATATGGATAAAATACAAAATAGTATCAAAAATAAAACTGTTAAAAAATAGTATTCATGTATATTTGAGCTTACTGTAAACAATTCTCCTTGAGAGATTTGTCGATTGGTTGGTTGGTTGGTTGGTTGGTTGGTTGGTTAAGTTTAGAGAAACTTGCAACTTCAAATAATTTGTTGCCGCTCATCAGTGTTTTTTTTTGTTTTGTTTTTTTTTCCCCGCTGCACTTTTTTATGATGCATTTTACAATAGATATAATAGTACAACAATTGTTTTCATTTCTTTTTCAAGGCATTGTATTAAGCCACAAGAAATCCATTTTCTTCCTTTGTTACGCATGAAAACTAAACTGGAAAAATCCTTTAGTAATTTTCCCATAATTAGGCAGACCTGGGAACCTAATTGTCAAACCTGTTTGAGATTGATTTGTAGTGATCAATAGGCCTATAGACAGGAGAAAACAAGCAAAACTTTCAAGGTTGCCCCAGAAAAACTCAAAATCAAATGTTTATTCAATTTAAATCTCACATGCATTATAAATTGAAACCGTGTAGATTTCACCTCTTGTTTTCGCTCAGCACACAGAATTACAAAAACATTTATCTAAAGAAATGCATGCAAGCAAGCAGTAATGTGCATACTGTGGGCAATATAAACAATCTTATTGTATGCATTACTGTATATGTGTTTATTATTTCAATAAAGAGTCTCTTAATGCTGCTATTTTTGTTCCAAGAGGCCTTCCCTGTCGTCCTGCCAATGAGCTTATACTGACCAAATCTGCTCTCCATAAACAATTCCAGAGTGAGATATTTAATGCCATGAGAGATGACTGTCCCGTTGAATAATCCACACACAAGACAAGCAGCTTGTCATGAGACCCTTAACTTTTTCCTGTGGTGACTGTGAACTTTTCTTGTCCCTTCCTGCCTGATATAGTGCCAACTGGGGTTATGTGATTGCTAATCTGTACGCTAGTATTTTCTTTTTGACGTTCTTACATATAAATGACAAAAATATCCGTTCCGGGTACCATAGCTCCTGCCATAAAAGTTAAAAAAAAAAAAAAAAAAAAAAAAAAAAAAAAAAAACCTCCTTTGAACAAAATCTGAGCCTCCATATTTGAGCATAACGGCAAAAATAATTAACAGTAGCATGTAAAAGTGTAACGTGATTTCTTTTGGACATAAGTAAAATAGCTAATTCCCTTTAATGCTTTGAGGCAGCAGTTCGCTTTGATGAATACTTTTCATGTTGACCTTGACTGTTCTGCTCTACAAATCTGGACTCACCAGGGGTACAGACTTTCAGTTTTGTACTCTAAAATTCACTGGTAATCATCCTGATGGGTCAGGAATCCATTTTTAGTAACTATGTGTTAAAGTGCTCCTGCTACAGTCAATCATTAGGATTATGGACGCAGTTTCTCATTAAATTGTATGAGAACATGTTTCAAAATGTTTGACTGGCAGACTAAGTCTGGTTTATATAGGTCTCATTTTACAGTGTCCGAAGCAGCCCCCACAGTGTATTTTTATTTGTTAAGCTCATTTGATGTTATTTATTATCCTTTTTTTTAATTTTTATTTTTTTTTAGCCTTTCCCCATGATTTAAGTTACATGACATTTCTACTGGCATCAACAGTTTTCAGTCCTGTCCAAACAAAAATTAATAATTCTGTTTTTGCTCTCTGTTGAGGCCTTATCCTTGAATCAAAACACAGTCTCTCTTTTCTTCAGTTCTTCGAGAATGTCAAGATAGTTGGCTCTTTAATGGGGGGTACATTCTCCAAGATATGTCAGTCCCTCCTGGTTTTTGCTGGCATTTTTATGATTGTTGCCTGATTTTGCGGCCATCTTTTGTAAAAGTTACGATAAAAGTTGTGATTTTCTTTTTTTTGGTCAAACTTTTTCTGCAAATTTTAAGTGGATTTTCACAAGAGTTGTTTGGTAAAGCAACAGATTTTCAAATACATATAATCTTTATTGAAAATAGGTAGCATAACTTAGAACATTCTCACTTTAAAGTAGGGGTGTTAAAAAAAATCGATTCGGCGATATATCGCGATACTACATCGCGCGATTCTCGAATCGATTCAATAATCGGCAGAATCGATTTTTTTTTTTTTTTTTTTTTTTTTTTTTTAGGATTCACACCTTGAGCATGGAAGAATGTTATATGAACGGCACATTAAGCCTTAATATTTTTATTTTAATGCTGTTCAAACATGAAACAGATTACAACCTCTATAAGACTGAAATTTCAGATAAATAAATAATACATTTTCATATAAATCTTACACTCTACAAGCTTACTGATTAGTATTTTCTAAATATGAATGAAAAAAAATTGCAACAATCGACTTATAAATTCGTATCGGGATTAATCGGTATCGAATCGTGACCATTCGTATCGGGATTAATCGGTATCGAATCGAATCGTGACCTGTGAATCGTGATACGAATCGAATCGTCAGGTACTAGGCAATTCACACCCCTACTTTAAAGTGTAAACGTTTTTTAGCTTACAAACTGAAAAGCTCATCATTGAACAACAAGTTCACATAACCTGGATAAGTGCAAATCATTTCTTAAAATCAAAAGTGCAAATATTGTTACCGGTGCATATGCACGTTATAATCGAAATATACAAAATAAATTGCCAATACTATGAAATATGCAATGACTAATGCTACCATGGCCAAAATCATTGCCATAATTATTTCTCCATTTCCTCCTGAGAATCATCAGCTTCCACTTGATCTCTCTGAAAAACATACTTTTGTGCACTTTGCGGCTGGCGTGGGCCACTCTGCTGGGTGAGTTGGTCTTGGTAGCGCTCAGGAGTCCTCTATCAACAACTACAAGTAGCAACAGGGGTGCCTGAGCTGACCAGAATCGAGGCAAAATTGTTTGAAAGCAATGGGCCGAATGCAAGCTGAACTACTCTTCTGGAAGCCACAACATGCGTGAAAACTGATCCGAGGTCAGCGAAGACGCTATTGGTAAACGAGAAAAAATGTGCTTGCCTTGGCTGCTGCCTGGCGAGGTGGGCCTGCTGGTGGCGTCTGGGGACCGATTCACCAGTTCCAAATGACTGGGACTAGCCGCAATCTACACAGGGACATTCAAGACGAACTGAGCGAGCAGTGTCTGGGATAGTAGTTGAATGGATAACGCTAAAAATCAATGACTATTCTAAACAATGTATATGACTGATGCGTTATAGTAATAGATCGATGAGGACGGGTCTCAAATAAGCCATCGGCTTCTACCCGTCAACCCTTCTTTTGGATGTCAATGTTGCAAATGATGCGATGTGATCGATGTTCATGGATAAACTAAACCAAACCAAGAATACACATAAAGCAATAAATCACAATGAGGAAAAAATTACCGGTAATAATCTTGGTTCGGTAGAAATTATTTTACTTGAATGAAAACTGAACCAAGATGGTGTAATAAAGTACATTAACCCCCCCCCCCCCCCCCCCACACACACACACACACACATACACACACACACACACACTAATGAGGCAAGTGTTTAATAACACGCGCACACGCACACACACAGAATCACGCAGATGCAGCAATCAAAATATCAGCATCTGTGCCTGCAGCTTCTCAGCGAAAAGGGACGGCCCTTATTCAAGATGTGCATTGCTCAATGGGAGGACCAGAGTGTGTCGTTATGGAACGGTCGATGTGACTCCTTCCATCATTGCCAAACGAGATGCTTTCATCTTCCTTCAAAAAAAACAAACCCTTGGTCTTCTCCTGTATCATTAGTGTATGCTGAGAAATTACAAAGTTGAATTCTGTTATTTGTGGCATCGCTTTAGCTAACACAATTTGCTTCTGTAATATTATGGCATTCTCGATTAAATGCACATATTGCTGGTGTCGGAGAGATTCTTCCATCTCCAAAACTATCACTTTTCAGGTAACAAAAAAAAAAGTTTGTTGAGCAAGAAATTTTCAACATTTTAGATTGGTTACAAATTTTTGAAAAATAACAGACCAATGTGGTTATGGCCAATAGTATAGATCAGGGGTGGGATATCAATTGGGAAATTTGAGATTCCAGGGCGATCTGAGAAGTAATTTTGTATGAAATTTAACAATAACATGCCATCATATTGTTTTAATGGCACCATTGCCATTGAGACCACCTGGCTCAGGTGGTAGATTGTTTATCCAGCATACAAGACTGCTCATTTCATCATGTGATCCTCCTGAGACTCGCAGTTGCCTCAAGCAAAATACAGAAGCAGCCCTTATCGTTCCTTGGTCCAAAGATTGATATGTGTGAAAGAGCTGGTTAGTTCCTTTCCATGACAACTTGCAACTTCATCGTGGTACAGACGCTCTCTCTCTCTCATACACAAACACACTTGTATGTCCCTTGTCAAAAGATAAGACGGATGTTTGACATTTGACATCATTCACTTGTTTGTGGCTTGCGATCTCTGTAAGTTACACCCTGGAAGATCTTTATCGCGGGCGTGCAGGGGTGTGTGCGCGCGTGTTTTTGTGTGTGTAAGGGTGACAGAAATGAACTGATTTCAAAATAAATGCTGAACATGCCGTATGGTTGTGCCTTTTTCAGTATGGGGCAGATTAACCCATGGGGCAATGCAATGCAAGCGACAGGTCAGGCCAAGGTTGCATATTTATCACTTAATGGTCCAGATGGCAGCTTTTTCACGAATGAGGTGTTATTGTCTGCTTTGTTATGTAGGGGGTGTATGAAGTAGTGCTGTCATGCGACCAAAATTTTGACTTAGAAACTGAATAAAGTACTCTGATACCGGCACCGAACAACACAATGGCAAAACCTGAAAACATCAATAATAAGGAGTCGGATAATTACGACGGCGTATTAGGGCCACGTACATATATATATATATATATATATATATATATATATATATATATATATATATATATATATATAATTTTAGAGGGCGGGGTCAATATGATAAGAAAAAAAGTGGCAAACTTGCCACTTTAGAAACTGGAAATTTGCCACCTTTTTTTCTCACCGCGCAGCTGTTTGTGAAAGGAAACGCATATGTCACGCTACACAAGTCACAGTTTGCAAAATGTCTACGGAGGAAGCGCTCCTTAAAATGTACTTTTCGGTCGGGTTTTCAAACAAGGAGGTTTTAATTGCTTTAGCTGAGATTAACAATATCATAGTTGCAAAGTTTATAGAGTCGCAAATTTGCCACTTTTTTCTCGTCATATTAAAAAGTGGCAAATTTGCCACTTTTTTCTCGTCATATTAAAAAGTGGCAATTTAAAAAGTGGCAAATTTTGCACTTTTTTCTCGTCATATTAAAAAGTGGCAAATTTTCCACTTTATAAAGTGGCAAACTTGCCTGTTTATAAAGTGGCAAATTTGCCTCTTTTTTCTCGTCATAATAAAAAGTGGCAAATTTGCCACTTTTTTTCTCGTCATATTAAAAAGTGACAAATTTGCCACTTTTTTTTCTCGTCATAATAAAAAGTGGCAAATTTGCCACTTTTTTCTCATCATGTTAAAAAGTGGCAAATTTTCTCGTCTTATTGCCCCCGCCCCCTAAAAAAAAATAAAAATATTTGTACGTGGCCCTAATACGCCGTCGTAGATAATAGCTCACACCTAAACAACTTCAAAGTATTTTTTATTCATATTAATTCAAGCAATTACCATGAGGATACTAGTGGCCCACTTTTTATAAAGATAAAAAAAATAACGAGAACATTTTTAAACACTTTAGATTAATTGAAGAAAAAGAACCTGAACATTTTTAAACACTACTAATACTTTTATTTATATCCAGTATTGTGCAGGAGTCTTAGGGTAGCCAAAAGATCTGTTGTTTATTATTAGCTTCATCGTGCAGCAGGATAGCGACCCAAAACACACAGCCAACATAACAAAGGACTTCATCGGGGGAAAAAGTGGCAGGTCTTTTAGACTGGCGAAGTTAACCACCGGACCAATAGCGGGCACCAGGTAGCACCCAAGACCACATAAGATTTCATAGTTAATTTGATATCTATACTACAGTAACACAACATTAATTACATCGTAATTGAATGCCTTATTTACAAATTCTTGTCTCACCATGTTACTTGTACATTACTCATCTACACTTGACGTATGTAAATGTATGTATACTGTAGGATCAAGATAAACAGCACAAACTGCCACACGATGTGCAAGGACAAACAAAATAGTAAAATCTATTTTACTTTCCATTTAGTAATCAATGTTCAGCATGAATATAGATAGTACAGCATAAATCACAATCTCCACATACAGCGGGTGAGTGGGATGTTCAAACATTCCACCAGTGATATGTATCACCAGGTAAATGGAAAAGCTTATACATAAACATAAACGTATTATCAAACAGATATCGGCATCTCAAATAACAAGCACACATATCAGTCTAATTCTTGACCCACACCCACTTCAATATCCCCCACTATCTTAGTTTAGCCATTTTATGCAGTTTTTTTTTTGTTTTGTTTTTTTTCACTCAGATGGCTGCTGCTCTGTCTCCCCATTAATTATAATAGAATAAGGAATAGAGTCACATAGTTATCAGATGATGAGTTCTGTTTTGGTTTCAAGCCCTGAATGTGTCCGTTTGTGTGTGTGCGCGATTGTGTGATTGTACAGCCCTGTGTTGGTCGTGCTTGGCCAACAAAACAATAATACAATTTTGAAAATCATCTGAAGTGATCAGTCACTATAATGAGATTAAATTTGCATCATGTCTCTGTATGTGAGGAAACAGCACTGTGATTGTTTGCAAAAGTCACGAACAAGAGACCAGGCTCTTTTTTTTTTTTTTTTTTAAGCTCTAAGGGGCTAGCTACAATGAGATCTAGAAAATGACCCTAGTTTAATTACAATCCCCAAAGTGTTACATTCGGATCGTTATAAAAGCTGCATCGCTTCCAGCTCGTTAGCATGATGTAAAAATACGACTGGGACTAGATTGCTCAACAAGCTCCGTGGTGCCTTATGATGAAATGCCTTTGCTCTGAATATGCGAAATGTGTTGCTAAAGATGCATTTGGAGAAGAAGGGAAAAAAAGGCTCTTTTGTAACAGAACTGCAGCCTCAAGTCCGGAAGACCAGTGCAATACTCATTTCATAATTTGAATGTAGTTATGTAGAAATTGTGTTAGCCAGTAGCTACATTTTACAGCTAAGATGGCTCAATACAAGCAATTAGAGTTGTTTGCATTCAAACCTAAAAAGGAATGGCAGACAGTGACAATGCTACTTGGTCATCATGAAGCAATCTATGGTCCATCCAACACCTCATGTTTCTTCAGTCCAAGCATTACAGAAAATACCAGAGGTGGGCACTTCTTTATCTCTGTCGGCCCTATCATTGACTTGATAAAAAATGTGGTATCGTAATTATGGTAAATACCACAGGTCGAGTAGAAAACTGCACGTGAACGCCCCCTCATGTGGTATTTTCGACTGGACAACTGGGAATTGTTTATTTTGATACCCGAGTTTCCGAGTTGAGACATGGCGAAAAGCGCCGAAGGATTCGTGAATGGCAAGAAATATTAACACTTATAAGGGCGTTATTGTCCGCTAGCAGGTTGTTTTAGAATGTGTAGTTTTTAGCTACAACAACAATTCGGTCATATTACAACAGTGGGAAATTTGATTTAATAATGTGTCAATTAAAAGTTTATTTGCCATTTGATGTGGCATGTGATAAGTGCTTTATTGATAACCAGTGTTGCCGGTAACGCGTTACTCAAAAAAAATTTGCTTTCCAAAGTAACTAGTAGTCTAACGCGTTACTTTATTCTACAAAGTAGTCTGATTAAAGTTACTGTCCAGAGATTCAATGCGTTACTCCACATTTTCATGAAGAAGGCAAAATATCTCACTGTTGTAACAGTCACAAACAACTGCCGCGAACTACGAAGATGAGGCGGAAGTCATTGATCACCACACTGAATTCAGCCATGGTCTGGTCGTGAATGGTTTGCACATTCAAAGCAAAAGTGATGATACTTTTACTACTAGTTTTATTAACCAACAGGCACACAACGCAACAAAAAAAGTGTACATTATGGACCATAAAAGTGGTAAAAAAAAGTAATTTATTCCATCCTCAACTGGTCCGTGAAGCATTATGGGATGAGGTTGTCTCCGCCCTCTCGCCGGGGGGAGTGATGTCAGGCAAGTCACGTTTTCAGCATGCACGAGTCGACTCAAGTGTACACACTGGAATAGCGGAACAAACAATAGAGGAATTAAGGGGATTTTCATTTTCAACCTGGATAGATTTTTATTTTTTGTTTCATAAAAAGTATTTACGTTTCAAGAAGTCAAGAGAGACTGCCTATTTTGTTTTTCATAAAAAAACTTTATTTTCAAGTTAAAAATGCACTTTCAATAAAGTATTTGGAACTCCGTTTCTACCGCATTATTTTTATGTTGAGATGGTGTTATCGGCAGCTGCTGAAAGTAACTAAAAAAGTAACTTTTAATCTAACTCAGTTACTTTTAAAATCAAGTAATCAGTACCGCAATTTAGTTACGTTTAAGACCAAGTAATCAGTAAAGTAACTAAGTTACTTTTTCAAGGTAACTTTGGCAACACTGTTGATAACTTATCATGGATGTGATGTCTCAAATGCTTTTGGTCACATGTAAAAAATGAAAATGTTTTGTTTGTTTTGTTTTATTTTGTTTTGTCCCACCATCCCACCCCAAGTAAAACATAAGAGACACTACACTATTGTATTTACAAGTCAATATAGCCTGTTTGCATTTTTGTGGGGGGGGGGTCATTATGATTTTTTTGAGAGGACCATGGCGATCATTTTTCATCTTCAAGTTTCATATCTTATCGCTCATTTTGATGTTGAAGTCATCCAACTTAAAAGAGCAAAAAAGTGAAAAAATGTGTCGCGATAGGCTACTTGCGGAGCAGGCAGAGTTCCTTTGTGACGCGGCGTATAACGGCGTCATATGAAATTGACATCGACAAGCGATCAAAACGCTACATTAGCATTTACAATACATTACATTGGCCTACAATACATACAATGCACTGGCGTATGTCATAACTTTTCATTCCTGACTCGCTGTGAGTGAAAGAGTGTCGGTCTGCTCTTGTCACGACGAGGAGAGGTAGGACCCAGACGCAGGATAAAGGTAGGCCACAAAGGCAACAGGTTTATTGCCGGTCAGCAGCTGTCTCCTCTCACACTGAGAGGAGAAAGGGGAATCAAAAAGTGGAGAACTAAAAACGCTCCACTGGGGAGGAAAAAACAGGCAAAAGGTATAGGGAACAACAAAAGGCGCTCCGCTAGGGAGGAAAAAGGCTCAAGGCAAAAGGGGTAACTAAAGGCGCTCCGCTGGGGAGGACAAGGCACAAAAACAAGGCAAGACAACAAGGCACCGGGAACAAGGACTCGATGCCTGTGGGACGCTTCCATGCACTGACTGTGTGTGACACTTCGGCAACCGGAGGGGAGAATGCAGGTGGCTTTTATTGTGGCTTGATTGGTGGCAGGTGGTGGTATTCATGGGCGGGGACCGGTAATTAGCAAGCAGCAGGAAGGGTAAGTGACCTGAGGTGAGAGGGGAATCATTATTTCACAACAAAACAGGAAACATGAACACAAAAATAAAAGCATGGGCCGTCACGCCGGTGGCGGCGTGACAGCTCTGTGGGGTGACCTGCAGTTGCTTGCCTGAGTTCGCCCTTAGTTATTTCATATAGTTTAGTGTGTGAACGTAGTCATTTCAATTAAAAGTAGAAATTCATTCATTAAGTAAGAAACCCCGGAGATTATCTCTGTCTGTTTGGATTACAATTCGCTGGTATCCGGACCGATAACGACATAGCTTCTACTCAAGGAAGAATGACTGTTCTGTTCACTTTCGTGCTGACTGGTGTGTTTCGACTTTTTTTGGTTGCTATGTCCATCCATCCATCCATTAGCAGATCCGCTTATCCTCACAAACTTTATATAAATCTTTTGTGCATTACGTTGGAACCTAGGAAATTAGGGTTGTTTTTAACCCTTGTGCCTTGGAATCAGTGACACGCTCTAAGAATAAATTTTAGCCAAATAAGTAATTCTACTTTGAGGTGTGATAACTAAGTCAATTTTTAACATTTTTTTTTATTTCAACCACTCAAAATGTTCATTGGCATCAGAACTATCCATACATATGAAGTTTTTTTTTTTTTTTATGTATTCCCCCCTCTTAGGACAATACAAGCCCAAAGAATGGACTATGAAGAAAACGAACTGTGCTGTATACATGTATAAAAAATAAATAAAAAATTAATACTTCATATGACATAATTAGAGCTTCGAATAAGGCAATAAGTTATAACAACAATTTTTTCAATGCATGCCAAATTTTTTGACAATGGCAATTTAATGCAAAACACCCTGGAAAAGTAAATTTTAGCCAAATAAGTAATTCTACTTTGAGGTGTGATAACTAAGTCAATTTTTAACATTTTTTTTTATTTCAACCACTCAAAATGTTCATTGGCATCAGAACTATCCATACATATGAAGTTTTTTTTTTTTTTTATGTATTCCCCCCTCTTAGGACAATACAAGCCCAAAGAATGGACTATGAAGAAAACGAACTGTGCTGTATACATGTATAAAAAATAAATAAAAAATTAATACTTCATATGACATAATTAGAGCTTCGAATAAGGCAATAAGTTATAACAACAATTTTTTCAATGCATGCCAAATTTTTTGACAATGGCAATTTAATGCAAAACACCCTGGAAAAGTAAATTTTAGCCAAATAAGTAATTCTACTTTGAGGTGTGATAACTAAGTCATTTTTTAATATTTTTTTTTCTTTCAACCACCCAAAATGTTCATTGGCATCAAAACTATGCATAAATATAGTATATTTATTTATTATTATTATTTCCCCCCGCCATAGGACAACAGAAGCCAAATAATAGATTATGAAGAAAATTAACTGTGTTGTATATATGTATAATAAATAAATAAATTTGAATCTTTCATATGACATAGTTAGAGCATCAGGCAACACGGTAGCTTTGATAGAAAACTTTGGGGAAAAAAGTACTTTTTGTGGGGCTCCGGAGCGGCACCGGGACCCCTCCGTGACTTTAGCCGCAAATTGTGTTTGTTTTTCGGATACAGGAAGGCCCGATTTACACCCCCGTATCCGGCGTCGCACTTCAACGAGCCACGTATCTCTTGTGCTCACGGTTCCAGATATGTGTCAGATATGTGTAATTTTCCCCGTAGGACGTACGGTTCCGGACAAATAACGGAAAGAAAAAGCTCCATTACACCGATCCGTCCGTTTACTTTACCCGGAAATCGTGCGTCTTTTTCGGACAAATTTACATCGCCTGTATCCAATTGTATCCGGCGAACTGAAGTCAACACAGCGACGAGCTACATACCGTTCGGAAGCTACACGTCCCCCGCGGCATTCCAGGACGTGCTCATATGTTCGTTTATGTTTATTTTGTAGAAGTACTTACTTGCCAACTTGCATTTGCAGCTTTTTGTGTGTCCGATCGCCGTTCTTTTCTTTCTTTTCCTGAGATCCACGAAGCTCATGTCTCGTGCACGTTAGCCTCTTAGCACGTTAGCACGTTGTTGTGAATACAAACTAGCCGAATAAAAATCGAAGCTTAGCACTTTCACACGTAGAAATGCAACGGCCAGATAAGATAACCGACGAGGAATTCATCTCGACAACCGTTACATGTTACACTTCATAAGTTGCAAAAAAAAAAACGTTTTTTTTGTTTTGTCTTATCCCTAATGGTTATTGTTTCCACCGATCCATGCTCCTTGCCATGTTTTGAAGAATGCACGAAGGGAAATACGTCACCTCCACGTTGCACGCACGTTTGGCCACAATGGCACGCCTGCCCCCTGCAGCCTTGGCGAGCAAATGTCGATGCTCGGCTGTTCAAAATGGATGATTGAACTGTGCATGCGTGTGGAATATGCACGCTATTAATTCTGAAGTTCTGAAGTGAAGAAAGAGAAAAAAAATAATAAATAACAGCCTTCACACACTGAGGAAAACCGCTGTATTGCAACGACTAACAGTGGCTCATTTTGGGGAATAAAAACGACAACGAGCATTGCCATTCGACCCCTCCCACTAGGGAACGTGCTTCCCACGTCCATGCAGACAAAAAAACAGCATATCCCAACACGAAACATAAGTCAATAGCTCGCAATACCTTTTTCTGCACAAAAATATAAGTGGCGCGCGTGTACGCGCATCCACGAACACGCACGCGCGCCCACTAACGTGCACGCGCATCCACTAACATCCTGTCGAATGCACAATCAGTAAAAAGCACGAAGAAATAAGTCTGTGTGGAATATGGTGTGCTGGAATCAGTGAGGCGTTTGCAAGGAAAATCATTAATTGGCCTCTACCGCCACCTGGTGGATTTGGGGTGCAAAATCTTTCTCATGCCCATGGCACCGTCGAGGAATGTCCATAGAAGGATTTCATGCAGAAATCACGGAAATTGCAATAAAATACATGCAGTGTCCAATCGGTCCAAAAATGTCACTTATAATGTACATTAATGTTACGCGGTTGGCTAAATCCGATGCCAGCGTAATTATGATTGTTATCTCCCTCATGCAATGGCTCAGAAATGTTGGCACACTCGCATTTTGACGGTCCCCCAGTTTTCCAAAACCGTGGCTCATTTTTTTTTTTTTTTTTTTTTTTTTTTCCCCCCCTGCACAATCAAAACCTAATTTACATAATTGGCTAAGCAAAATGCACGAGGGTTAAACAGGTGTGCTAAAAATGCATACTGTCGAATAATTGCTCATTTTCAAACACTTCTATTAGAATTTGGACTTTTGTACTGCTTTGAAATGAAACTAGAGACCTCAAGGAAGCTATTTGTGGAGAAATCTCAAAATGGACAAAAAATGTCCAACTGTCTAATATCGTCAATATCCCTAGATTGATCCTCGCGACATGTGGACGCTTTTGCCGGAGTGTGTTACATTTATTTATTTATTTATTTTATTTTTATTTTGATTGCTGTAGTAACTGGAAGTGAACATTTTTTATGATATCTGTGATTATGGAGTGAGACATTTGTGTGACAAAGATCCATCCATCCATCCATCCATCCATCCATCCATTTTCTTGACCGCTTACTCTTCACAAGGGTCGCCGGGGTTGCTGGACCCTATCTTAGCTGGCTTTGGGCAGTAGGCGGGGCAAACCCTCAACTGGTTGCCAGCTAATTGCAGGGCACATAGAGACGAACAACCATCCACACTCACAAGCACACCTAGGGACAATTCAGGGCGCCCAATTAACCTGCCATGCATGTCTTTGGAATGTGGGAGGAGACCGGAGTACCCGGAGAAGACCCACGCGGGCACGGGGAGAACATGCAAACTCCACCCAGGAAGGCCGGAGCCTGGACTCGAACCGGAGTCCTCAGAACTGGGAGGCAAACGTGCTTGTGACAAAGATAATCACAAAAATCAATGAAAGCCTATCCAGGAAATAATGTGAATTCCTTGTATGAAAAAAATATAATTATATAATAATACAAATATAATCTAAAATAATAAAAATAATTACGAGTAAAGTAAAAGTAACAAGTAACTTTTATTATGAAGCAATTTGATTACTAACTTTTTGAGCCAGTAATGAGAAACTAAAAGTAATTACTTGTATAAAGTAACGTTCCCAACACTGGTTATCCTCGACAAGCAACTTAAAAGTTAAAGACCATGAAATATCCCTTGTTCATACAGCGTGTGCGTCGCGACTAAACGGGCAGATGACGGGCTCTAATAAACACTCCACCTTCTGTCTGTCAAATGTGCGCTCATCTAATAATATTGCGGTGAAGTCTCATGAAGTCATGAAGCCTGTTTGACAGGCTGAGAACGCTTTCCCCGAAATACATATGTTCTATGGGGAAGAAGGACCGACCTTTTCAGACTATAGGCTGTGTTTTCGTGTCCAGCACAATCCAGTACACGGGTGGAGTTTTCTTTTGATGTATTTAGAGGCTTTGCGTAGGTATAACTGTTGGCTGCAACGTTGCGGGATGTGATCTCCAACTACATATCAAGATTTAATCACTTTAGATGTGTTTTAAGTGTTTGTTTTTCCTCACTCATTATCAGATTGGCATTGGTCACATGACAATGTGCTCTTCTGGATGCAAGCATGATCCTATGCATTTGCTATAACGTATTTTCATTTGTCAAGACATTTGTGAGACCTCATCCTGCCTCATATGCTTCTTTGTGAAAATCTCTCCAGCAATTAAATGAGTCACATTCCAAAATACAATCAGTTAAGTCACCAAAAACAATGTTAACTTCCATGTACAGAAGATTCTTCTGGTTTGCTGTAACTAACATCTAGCAATACCAGACCTTGTGATGATCAATTTCTCACTGTGGCTGATCTTTACTTGCATGTCTTTGATTGTCATTCGACATTATACAATGCAACTTATTTAGCAAAGAAATTAGAATTTGTGTTTTTGATCGGTCTTCATGGCATCTTGTATCGCATATTGGCACTGGATAACTGTTGACTGCAAAGTTGCTGATAAGATTTTCAGAGGAAATGACCAACCCACTCCACCCAACTCCAAGCTGACCAAAAACTCGCGCCATCAAACCCCTCAAAAATACCTTATCTGCAGTAAAGGCCTTTAAGATGTAAACAGGCTCAATCGGAAGTGGTTCTTGTAATCATGAGATTTGTGCATAAAGAAACATGTGCACACCCAGGAAAGACTTTCATCAAGGGAAATAACACTTCATGTTGTGCCTCCATTGCTTCACAAAGGAGCACTGAGTAACTCATGTGTACAATACACACTTGACTCCGAAGTTAATTCACTCAACAGAGGAATGCGATGACAGTTTAATCTCATTCTCAGCGCTGATGTGCCGCTTCATGTCCTCTCCCAACAATTGCACTGTCCCCGTTACCAACACAAAGTGCAACTGTATTCAATTTACCGACCATCACTGTTGATAATTTGAGGCACGTCTTTTTTTAAAGTATTTTTGAAGGAGTTTTAAACAAACCATTTTGCAGACAGACATTTACCAAACAGACAGAAATCTTGCACACATGGGAAAGACACTGATAAACCTTTGATAGTGCTTTAAATATCGACTAATATATCTTAATGGACTACAGTAAAAGGACAGTGTGTTCAAAAGGATCCTCCTATTACTGTATCTTATTAAATCATCATATGGCCCACAGCATATTGACGGTCTTTTAGTTTATTTCCTTTGCTTTTAAATGTCTTATACACTTTTGTCTGTTTCCGTGTTTAAATGTTTTCCAAATATGTTCCTTTAGTAATTTGAATTAGCTACTTTTGTTCTCTTTGCTTTGTGAATGTCTTCAGCAGTTGTGTGAACATTGAGTTGCCTTGCAAGTGCATGAAATGGGAACTTCCCTTGCCTTGCAAGGATGGGCTATACGGTCAAAATATAATAACTGCTCTGCTCTTATTTTATATTCTGTCCCCGAGGGAGGAGGGTTTGACTTGGTTTGTCTATGTGCAAAGAGGTCTTGCAAGTATCCTCCCCACCGACTCATAATGTCCTGAGTTTAGTCGAGGTCGGCCACACCGGATCTCCACTATATAGAGTGCTAATGCATACTGCTTTTCCCAACTTGAGATGCCGGATGGCGCACCAGTATTTCCTCAAAGCCATCTGGAACTCGTTTTTCACAGCCTTCCATGCCACATTTTGTCCCTTTACCACCGCCAAAGCTGCGTTCCGTTTGGCAAGCCGTTCCGTTTCCCTTACCGCTGTCCACCAACGGGTTCAGGGATTGCCGACACGAAAGGCATCGACAACCTTAAGGCCACAGCTCCTGTCAGCCACCTTAACAATCGAGGCATGAAACATTGGACATGGCTGAAGTTCTGCGGGAGTTCTCTGCGAGATGTTCCCAGCAGGCCTTCACAATAAGTTTTTAGAATACAGAATTTAAATTAATATAGACTATTAAAAATTAGTTTTCCAGGCAGGTTTTAAAATTCAAGTAAAAAGTACCATTTTGATTTGATTTCAGCTCATGATTCTTTTATGCCTCAGTACTCGTCCTCCTGCTGCTAAACAACCATTGTCAGTTATAATTTATTGAGATACACCAAAAACAGTCCATCTCTCATGTCCATGTCAGTGCTTGCTACTTATTTTTATGTACTCTATTCAGATGGCAACAATGTTTGTGTCACATAACATTTCCAACAGATTCTCTAACCAGAACATGTTCTCAACAGGAGTTTAGTACGTTCACAATAAAAGTGTAATCACTCACCTAAGGAATGGAAATAGAATCAGTTTAAAATAAAAGCAGCTTCTTTCTCCAAATTGTCTTGCTGTTGGCGAGTATGAGTATGAGTATGAGTATGGCGTTGGGAGGGATACTTAGTGGTTTTCTGATGTTAGCATTGTGTGGATTAGTGGCCTAATGGTGGCATTGGGGTCATGGTGCGGGCAGGTGTATGTTATGGACAACAAACACAGGTGCATTTGGGGTACA
Organism: Festucalex cinctus; assembly: GCF_051991245.1. Classification (NCBI taxonomy): domain Eukaryota; kingdom Metazoa; phylum Chordata; class Actinopteri; order Syngnathiformes; family Syngnathidae; genus Festucalex; species Festucalex cinctus. The sequence goes on from NC_135428.1 coordinate 19,434,532, forward strand.
AAGTGTGTTTTGAGTGCACAAGAACTGTTGTTGTGAGTCAAATGCCAAATGCTTATCTGGCAACTGACCTGAAGGAGCCAACAATGAACCAACGAAGTTGGGGTACTTCATGTTGCAATAAATGACCAGTCGCGTCAGTGCAACAATAAGATTATTTCATGTTCGGAAATGGCGAACGCTTGAGCCTGAAAATGGCACGGCTTGATTTTCATTCCCGCTTGGACTGCTTGGCCTTGATGGGCGTTCCGGTGGACTGAGCAGCCTCGCCCCTAATGTATCTGACAATTCTGTGACAGGAAGTACTCTGCGTGAAATCGGGCGCATCGTTTTCATACCGAGGCAACAAGTTTGTGAATTTGGTAAACCGGTAAACCTTCGTAGACCAGCATTTTGACTCGCTAAAGTCAGGTCTAACTTGTGGCGCATACGGTGTCACGCTATTTTGGTGGATTTAATTGTGATGCAGGAAGATATATAGCTCCCCAGACATGGGTGGTGGATGTCATCACAGTTGTAGGTGCAAGGGCATCTCCAATTGCGGAGGTCACATGTGAAGTCGAGATCTTGTAGTTTACCGCTATAAACACACTTTGTGAGTCAATTACGGCATGCTCTTTGACCACCCTGATTTTAATGGGTATGAGTGGAGCCACTTTATAAGGTTGGGTTGGCTGCCTTCCATCCCACATTGGTGTAGGACAGAGCACAACGAACTCCTCTATCTAAGCTAGTCAAGCAAAATACCAAAAGAAAGAAAACTCCACCCACGTGCACAGTTAAGACTCCGTATTATAGAATATATTGTAAAACCTTTTACATATATTTGTAATTTATCATTTAAAACTGGTATATTTCCATCAAAAATGAAGATAGCCAAAGTCATTCCTGTTCATAAAAGTGGAGAAAGACACACGTTTAATAACTACAGACCAATATCATTGTTGCCACAGTTCTCAAAAATTCTAGAAAAATTATTTTCATATAGATTGGATAATTTTATTGAGAAACATAAGCTCTTAAGTGAAACCCAATATGGGTTTAGAGAAAAACGGACCACCTCAATGGCAGTCATGGAGCTTGTAGAAGCAATATCTACCGAAATAGATAATAAAAAATTTACTGTTGGGATTTTTATGGATTTAAAAAAAGCTTTTGATACTATAGATCATTCTATATTAATGAATAAATTAAAGAAATATGGAATAAGAGGTTTAGCTTATAAGTGGATGAAAAGTTATTTGGAAAATAGATATCAGTATGTGCAGTTTAATAATGTACAATCAGAACACATGAAGATCACTCATGGAGTTCCCCAAGGGTCTGTGCTCGGCCCTAAATTATTTATACTGTATATAAACGATATTTGCTGTGTCTCAAAAACATTGAAAAGTGTTTTATTTGCTGATGATACAACTTTCTATTGTTCAGGAGAAAACCTGAAGCAGCTTCTGACTACTGTGGAGTATGAATTGAATATATTAAAAAAATGGTTTGATGTAAATAAATTATCATTGAATTTAAATAAAACCAAGTTCATAGTTTTTGGCACGAGACAAATCACTCATCAAGTCAAAATTATGGTGAATTCAATTGAAATAGAAAGGGTGAATGAAAATAAATTCCTTGGAATTATTATCGATGATAAATTATGTTGGAAGCCACACATAGAAACTGTTAAAAGGAAAATGTCAAAAATCATAGGGATACTCTATAAAAGTAAGGATGTTTTAAACATGAAATCATTATATATATTATATAGTTCATTATTATTACCATATTTGACCTATTGTGTGGAATTATGGGGAATGGCATATAAAACAAATACTAACACCGTTTTCAAATTGCAAAAGAAAGCTATAAGAATTATTAATGGATCAAAGTATACAGAGCCAACACATCCACTATTTATTAAATTAAATGCAATGAAATTTTATGACTTGGTGGATTTTAAAATAGCACAAATAATGTATAAAGTTTATAACAATTTACTCTGCCACAGTACTCAGAAGTTATTTGAAATTAGACACAGTCCTTATGATATAAGGGGTACAAGTGTGTACAAAAAACCCAAAACAAGAACAAATATTAAGCAAAGGTATGTATCTGTAAAAGGTGTTGATCTGTGGAATCATTTGGAAATTGCTCTGAAAAATTGTGATTCAATGCTGGAGTTTAAAAAAATGTTTAAAGTAAAGTAAAGTTCAAAAAAATTATCTATGTCAAGCCAGTATATGAAAAATATACATGTGAGTATGTGTAAGTGATCTAGATAGGTATTATGGTATATGTTTAGTAAATTTATGTATATATGTTTTTGGTAAATGTGAATAGGTTAAGTGCACTTGTGTATATATATATATATAACTTGGGTTATATATATCATTTATTATTTTATTATTATTATTTTTAATAATCAGTAAATGAAAATTGTATTAATAATGAAATAAGTTTAAATATATTTAGTAAAAGGGGTAGGACTAGATAAGTTTTTAACTTCTTCCTACTCCCTTTTGAACATGTAAGTTATGATTAATTGAATGATTATGTTATTGGGATTTTCTTCTATTTTGATTGTTGTTGTTTTTTGTTTTATCTCTGCTGTTCATTTGTTTATATGTTCAAAAAAATAATAAAAGGAAAAGGAAAGGAAAGACTCCGTGCTAGACTTGGACTGGACATAGAAATAAGGCCCAAATGCTGATTTTATGCCCAAAAAATATCAGAATGAGTCCCAAGACTTTTGAGAGAATTTTCTATGGACTTATTATTATTATTAATTCATTCTTTGGTGTAATAACCTTATTTATTGATTGATTGAATTATTATTTTATTATCTGTTCTCATTGCTGCTGGACATGTAAATTTCCCAAAGGGAGCCATCCCAAAGGGATCAATAAAGTCAAGTCTAAGTCTAAGTTATTATTATTATTATTTTTTTTATCAATTTACATTTGTATGTATTAAACATTAAAATGGGGAAACCATGGGGGGGAAATTGAGAAGTGGGCACATCACTCTAGATCAGGGATGTCCAAACTGTTTCATTTGAGGGCCACATACAGAAAATCACAAGGACGTAAGGGCCACATAATGTTATGAAGAGAAATTGTGTTTAGTCCTAAAAATTGTACAATAATTTATTTGTGCTTTTGCATATTTAGAAAAATGCTACAGTACATAAACCAATTTATTTGTAATATGGCAGTAGGGTTATTATAGTTTTGGAATTTTTCATTGTAGTTACTTTTTATTTGTTTTCAGGGTGGTTCTGTTAGTTTTTATTAGTTTAGTTCTTAAAAAATGCTTAGTTTTAGTTTAGTTTGTTAGTTTTAGTATAGTATTAGTTGTTTGTTTGTTTTTTAATGTGTATTATTTATGCGCAATATTTAAAAAAACACCATGGGAGTGACGTCATCTGAAGGTGCTTTTCAATTGGCTGCTGCTAGATTACATCACTTCTGTGTGACATACTTTCAAACGTCATTATTCCGGTTTATATCAAAATAAATCTACTAAAAATCACATTTAAAATCATCCCCAAAGGCTCATGCATTAAATTAATTACCAAAGACTAAAACAAAGGACATGTTTGCTATAATAATAGTTTTAGTTAATTTTGTAAACATAAAATGTAGTTGCAATTAGTTTTCGTTTTTTAAAAAGCATTTTCGTTTTTATTTTATTTCGGGAACAATATTGTTTTTTGAATTTTAGTTTTTTCATTAGTTTTAGTTAACTAAAATAACCCTTAATGGCACCAGTTTTTCGATACCCTCCCTTCTTACTTTGACCATCTCCAAACATTTTTGTTTTGTTTATTTTATTTGAACCGAGTCAAATGCCATTTTTAGCATATGTCGCGGGCCACTGAAAAATGGACGGCGGGCCGCAAATGGCCCCCGGGCCGTAGTTTGGACACCAATGCTCTAGCTCAATAAGCATTTATTGTTGAGAGTGAGACTAATTTTTTATTCATGTTTACCTTTTCACCTGCCGGAAGGAAGATGGTTATTTCTTCCACACATCTCGACTTAAAGCAATTGCAAACACGGTTCTGAAGAGCTTGTCTTTGTTTACGAGGGCAGCAATTACTTGACCAATTTCAATTATGGTATTTACCTAACAGTTTATACAATATGACACTTCATTGTCTCGTTAAGTCAACCATGTTAATTAAAAAAAAAAAAAAAGTGATCTAATTTTGGATACATACTTGAAAATGCTGTTTATTGACATTAAACAACATACTGTAAAACAAAAATGCCATGCTTTATATGCATTTATTTTTTTGCCTATTCATTCAAACTTGGTCTGGGTCTTTAATGTCGTTCCGTTTCCATTCATTCACTATATTTTTTGCTGTAATGGTTGATGGTTTCAGGTTATCTTTCATGTCGCTTAATCCATCATGTATCCACTCTCACTCGAGGCGACTTATTGCAGCCTCTCTGGGAAGTCGTTTTCAATCTCAGTGCAATCATTTGAGAACCCTTACACTGTCACTCATGGTATTTATGATTAAGCCTCTTTTTGTCAGCTTTACATGTCCACTGGTTTAAACAGCCAACTTCCCATCCGTGACTCAACAGCAAGGTCATTTCTTCAGTAAATCTCCCCAAAGTCTTAGTGGCAGTCAACACACGTATCCCTTTCTTGCAATTTCTCTTTTTGTTTTAGCATAATTCTTCAGACCATTTTTCCTCATGACTGTCTGATAACTCGAACTAGTTGAATTTGGTGGCATCTAGAGACTTCAATAAACCTAATATACATGTTAAGGGTATGTGGAGGGAAAGAATGGAGAGAACAAGTGGGACTACACAGTGAAGTTCAACAGGGATTTGAACCCGGCTCTCCTTATTGTGAGGCCAATGTTTTACCATCCTGCAAAACATTCGTTCGAAATGCTCTATATTGTTTGAACTAGCATAGCACTTAATTAATGCAATTATCTAGGGAGTTGAGCCTACATATTCACTCTCCACTGTCACCGATCTGCTTCATTTATCTCCAGAGTGGCAAGGAAACCTAACACCTACTCACTTCAGATCTCTTTCCATGGGGCATTGTTGCAGTTCTATACACTTGGCCTTCATCAAGCTATATAAGGCAGAAACTGACATCAATGGCACATTTTTTTCTATAAGAATTAGTCTAATTCACAAGTAGTAATAATCACATTTTAGTTGGTGGCTGAACAGCAGTAAGTCCAATGTATCTTTTTAGATACTGATGACTTGAACTTGTCACGTCGTGAGCAGAAGTGTGATTTTCGTTTAAGCTGCTTGTAAGGCTGTTGCTACAAATAAAATGCTTTTGGATTTGGGTTTACAGATGATTGCAACATTTGTTAGCATCAAAAACATCTTAGCTTTTGCCTCTCATTGCATTGGTACAGGCTAATTATGAATGCATGCTGCATGCTCATGCATGAAGAGGATCAAGTTTTACTTTTTTTTTTTTTGCAGTGCAGCGTAGGATGATGATTGACGTCATTAGCAAGATTGCCATCTATTTCATAAGTAATCACACTTTGTCAGTCACACTGATAAATGCATGATGACTCCCACCTATGGACCCTCACAGTCTCACATCATTATCATTATTGTTGTTGTTATTATTATTACTACATTGATTTTATAATGCATATGTAAGCCTGATGATCTCATGTGAATATGCTTTATTTAAATCTGAAATGTTAAAATGTAACACAAAGAGGAATTCTAGAGTAGCATTGATGAAGGGGGAAAAGACAAGAGACTGTATGAGAAAACCCCCCGATATATACTGTCCAACCATGCCTGTGAACTTTATTTTATTTTTTTTTAATTGCTAAGATAGATAGGCCTATAGAAGTGAGGGGTGTACATTTTCTATAAGATATCAAGCATCCAACCACAATCAAAACCCATGAAAACAAAGGGACATAGACACCACAATCTTCATGAAGTTTTAATTAGGATATAACAGTTTCAGTCAAACCAACACGTTATTCATTTCATAGTACTATTATGGCAGCTATTACTTACTTTCAATTGAGTGAGCAGCAAGCATGTTGTAGCTCTTTGCTGCCCCTCTGTGGCCAATGTTTCACAGTACAGCCTAGCACATGACCGCTTGAATTGGGTCAAATGACCTTGTCACTGTGTTCCTGTTTCCTTCCATTCCCACATCATCAACACATACTTCTGAGGTGAACCGAAGACGGAAGCATAATGAGAACAAGTGGTAAAAAAATCAGATTGATGGAATGCCTTTTGAGCAATTTTATTTAAAGTGATTTTCTTGGAAAAATGTTGAAGCAAATATTCAGTAGAGGAGGTCACTGTGAGCAAAAGGGTGATGGATTGAACCCTCAAACTTTGGGTTGGGAAAAAGCCACTCTACTAATGAGCCATGCCACCTTATTTACCTACATGAGAGGGACATCACTACAAGCACTAGTATGAGAGAGAACTTCACATTTGACTCTTTTCCGTCCCTGTGCATTCAGGAATTTGGGGCCAGATCCTGATGCCCCAAACCCATGTGGATGTACTGAAGGGTCAGATGGTGATCTTGAAGGCTTCATACATCCCGATGCCTGGTAGTGATCTGAGCACAAACACCATCCTCTGGAACCTCGTTTCGAACAACACTCAGCTGGTAAGAAATCGACTGGTCATGAATTTGGACCATAAGCCTATTATTTGTAGATCATTTCAAAAGTATGCATTATTATTACAAGCACAGAACTGCCAACGTTTTTAACTGGCGAGTATGTTCAAATGTATTTAAATGCATTTGAACATAAATATGTTCCAACATACAGTACATGCAAATGTACTTGCGATTACATTTGAACATATTTGTGAGCTAAATGTAGCATTTTTTTGTCTCACATTCCCACACGGTATGCACATATTGAAAATGCCAAACTTAAATAGGCTAATGCACTGTGGATATAATAAATCATAAAGGTTCAAGTTTACAAATGAAGAATGTTTTTACTTAATTCTGAAGCATTCCCACATATGTTGTTATTGTACAACTCCCACATAATACTTCCAATTTACACTGTTCAAATTTCAACTAGCTTCAAAAATGGCCGCCTCCCGGGGTAAATATCATCTGATTCCACATTACTTACAGTATTTGCACAATTTAACGTTGAAAATGAACTTTTCCACATTCATTTTCAATGGGACAGACATTGAACTTTTTCTAAGTATTACTTTCCACGCCCACATTCATAAATATAACTTATCATTATTACCAGGTTTCTGATACTGCTCTGTGGCACAGTTGGCAAAGTGCATTGTCCAGTAACCAGGAGGTCATAATTTCATAATTTATTTCTCAATTTACTTCATAAGCATTCCACATTCATTCAAAATCTTAACATTCAGCTTTCAGCATTCCCATGCAATTTCTCCAGAAATTGCACTTAGTCTAGTTGTGGGAATGTTATCGTGATTTGTATTCACCCCACTTTTTTGCCGCGTAACAACTCCCATATAATACTTCCAATTTACACTGTTCAAATTTCAACTAGCTTCAAAAATTGACGCTTCACGGGGTATATATCATCTGATTCCACATTACTTACAGTATTTGCACAATTTAATGTTTAACTCTTTCAATCCCACGCATTTTCTGACAAGGTAACTCCAGAATCCCACCAGATTTCGCATATTTTCACCCATTTTCAATGCTTATTAGAATATTGTGTGCTATGACTAAATAGACATGGTGGGTGTCGTTTGAAAGATTGGGGTCTCCTGTATGAAGTATGATTCTACCTTATTCTGTTCTTTAGTAATCATCATTTGAAAATGGCTTGATTTGACATAATTCAAGAATCTCGGGCAAAATAAGGAGAAATTAAGCTTTTTGTGAAATGATGCATTTTCTGCAAAACAGTGACTTTTATAGTAATATTTTTTGGTTTAGTGACATCTCAAATATCTCAACAGTCCTTGCCTTCCATAAAACATGAAAAAAAAAATGAAAATGTGTTTTTGATAGCAAAATAAGGATTTATTTACATATCTGATAGCGTGTGTAAACAGCAATATTTTCACATTTCACAAACTATTTACAAAATGTGGATTATTTACAGGAATGTTTGTGCATGTGTGTGGGTGTGCGTGCTCGTGTGCGTGCTCGTGCGTGTGCGTGCGTGCTCGTGCGTGTGCGCTATTTACGTACTATACAGGGAAATAACAGCTCCATTTTCACATTTGATAAACTATTTACAAATTTGGGGTTATTTACAAAATATGCACGCATGAATGGGTGCATGGGTTTTGTTTTGAAACCCAAAAGTGTCTTTTGTGTGATCGCGTGTGAAGCTTTCTTCTGCGTTCAGGGGGACACTGCAAGATGTTCACACGCTTGTGCCTCTGCCAGTGTAGTAGCTGCTTCTGTAAATTACAGAAAATACTATGATCAAGATGTAATTTTTATTATTGTTGCAAGGTATTGTGATTTTTTTACCTCTCGGTCGCACTGCGTGTGACTGCGAAGGGGCCATTTGTGTACGCTGCCCCAACTGTAATCGAATGTTGTGTAACATGCGTTAGTTAGTACGAGGTTACAGACATTGCACATACAGTATACAGAAGCATGTCTGTGAATATTCTCATCCATCCAAGTCATTTCATCCCTGTCACATTCAATATACTGAACTAGTGCAATTGTGATCACTTGATTTACAGAATGCTAAACGTTAGCTTACCTCCGGGGCTTCCAGAAGCTTTCGGGGATAAACCGCTGCTGCTGCTACCTTTGCCACACTTGAATTGATCTGTTCAACTGGTGAAGGCGGCTCGAATTCGCCAAATTCGTCACGGATTCCTCGTCAGATGACGCGGACTGGTCAGAGATACGACGATGCAAACTTTCACTCCGTGTCTCAGAGAACGCCGGAGGCGGTGGCTTCTGAAGTGGGCGCCCGTGACGTTTTTGTCGCTTTTCACACTCTCTTATGCAGAATCCGGCTCCTTGATCTTTCTATTCGTCATCTCTTGACCGATCGTGACAAACGCTCTGCTCAAAAGCGTGAGCTTTTGTTTTTAGCGGCCTCCGGTTAGCCGCCGTTAGCACTCGTCTTTTCTCCCCCAGCCACCGGCCCCCACCACTCCACAACACTCCGCCTTTACTAGGAAATCACATCCTTCTCGTGTAAAGAGACCATCACTGCCATCAAGAGGGCACAGTTCGTCACTACAGTGCTTCATGGGCTTAATATTCAGAGGGAAACTGCCCAAGAGTCTCATCCACCCATTCATTTAAAAAAAAACACATTTGACGAACTTTTTCGTCTTCGGGTGACGCCCACCGGGTGTCACATGACGAACTAGTTCGTCGGCGGATTGCAAAGAGTTAAAATGAACTTTTCCCATTCATTTTCAATGGGACAGACATTGAACTTTTTCTAAATATTACTATCCACTCCCACTTTCATACATATAACTTATCATCATTACCAGGTGTTTGATACTCCTCGGTGGCACAGTTGGTAAAGTGCATTGTCCAGTAACCAGGAGGTCATAATTTCACAATTTATTTCTCAATTTACTTTAGAAGCATTCCACATGCATTCAAAATCTTAACATTCAGCTTTCAGCATTCCCATGCAATTTCTCCAGAAATTGCACTTAGTCTAGTTTTTGAACATATTGGTATAATATGGGCCAAATGCTTCAAAAAAGTTGACTTTTCTCTTTTTTTTTTTTTTTAAATCACGCATGTACAATAGCCTGTGGTATTATGGGAAAATGTGCAATGTTTGTTACATTTAAATGTTTGAACACACTTGCAAGTATGTTTGAACATATTTGATATGTTCGATCAGAGGTGGGCAGAGTAGCCAAAGATTGTACTCAAGTACGAGTAGTGTTACTTCAAAATAATATTACTCAAGTAAAAGTAAAAAGTAGTCAACAGAAAAAGTCACTCAAGTACAAGTATTCACTGAAAATAATACTCAAGTACTAACTGCTTGAACATGAAGTTTGATTTATTTTTAAAAACAATGTCATCAGACAGACAAAAACATAAAATTATATGCAAATGCTGGCATCTTCAAATCATAAAATAAATAACTTATGGGGTATATTCCACGGATGAGGCGGGATTGTTTTTGCCCATTAGTTTGGTTCGACGTGTGGGCTGCGTCAAAATACTTGTGCTTCTGACTTTGTGCCCCTCGGTTGCGCGTTCGCAACAAGGACCGGAACCAAACTGATGTGCAAAATCACATCCCGCCTCTTCCGTGGCATATACCCCATTGTAACAATCGTGTGGCACCGCGCCTCGGGGTGATGCTTCTTTATTTTTGTGTATTTCTTTTTCCTTTTGGCGAGGAATGTTTTTGTTTTGTATGCTGTGAACGGCAATTGTAACGCGCGGTGGCGTCGAGCCCGCTCTCTCTTTTTTTTGTTTCTTTAGAATAAATGTTGACTTGTGGACTTCAGTTGCTCTCCCTTTTTGTTTTGCAGTCCCGCTGCGCAAATCAGCCTCCACACGTTAAATTATGTGAAAATACGGTAAATCTAATGTTTGAAAGGTAACGACTCTAGTGTAGCCCAATATAGAGGAGTAAGAGTAGTGTTTCCTCTTCACACATCTACACAAGTAAAAAAAAGTAAAAAGTATTGTGTGGTAAAACTATGCTCAGACGTTTTTTTATTTTTTATTTTTTTATTTATTTTTTAAAGTTGCTCAAGTAAATGTAATGGAGTAAATGTAACTCGTTACTACCCACCTCTGCGTTCGAGTGTACATTCGAATGTATTCACCATTCAAAAATGTTTACTCCACATTAGCAGTTCTACACTTCCATACATTAATTACAGTATTTGCTTATCATTTTGCTAAATAAGGTCATGTTTTTTATTGGTCTAAACCCCTGAAGTGTCATTGACGTTAAACAGAGCATTATTGTTTTTTTTTTTTGTTTGTTTTGAAATTATCCTTAGTTAACTTATTTACACTTATATGGTAGTAAGAAACATTTCTCTGCACAATTAATAAAGGTAACTGACAGTTTAACACACAAACATATATTTAGCCACCCAAAAAAATCAAACAACTGGAATGCCAACATAACCTCGAAGTCCCACTAACTGCAGTATAAATTTTGGATTAACCAATGTGGTTTGTGCAGGGGAGTATATTTTATTGACTTTTTTTTTTTTTTTGGGGGGGGGGTATAATCAGTGTTGCCACAGTTACCTTGAAAAAGTAACTTAGTTACTTTACAGATTTTTACTCGTTGTCACTCGTTGCGCGCGCGCGCGCTGTGTCGCGAGCACGGAAACACGGAAGTAGCTTGAATGGTGATGCTACTGAAATGTAAACAAAACAAGTAGAGCACGGCGCAGAACTCTTGCTATTGTTATGAAAACCATAAAGCCTCACTCGCAACCGATACGGTCGTTTAGCTCCCCTTGACGAACGATGGTTCGGTCGAATCGTTTTTTTGTTCCACCCCTACTGAAAACGTAACTTGTCTGACGTCACTCCCCCTGGCGAGAGGGCGGAGACGACCTCATCCCATAATGCTTCACGGACCAGTTGAGGATGGAAATAAATTATTTTTTTTTACCACTTTTATGGTCCATAATGCACACTTTTTTTGTTGTGTTGTGTGCCTGTTGGTTAATAAAACTAGTAGTAAAAGTATCATCACTTTTGTTTTGAATGTGCAAACCATTCACGACCAGACCATGGCTGAATTCAGTGTGGTGATCAATGACTTCTGCCTCATCTTCGTAGTTAGCAGTAGTTGTTTGTGACTGTTACAACAGTGAGATAGTTTGCCTTCTTCATGAAAATGTGGAGTAACGCATTGATTCTCTGGACAGTAACTTTAATCAGACTACTTTGTAGAATAAAGTAACGCGTTAGACTATTAGTTACTTTAGAAAGCAACTTTTTTGAGTAACGCGTTACTAAGTAACGCGTTACCGGCAACACTGGGTATAATACAGTTAATTGGGGACAATGAGGTAGCATAACAGTGCAAAATAGCACCCCATAGCTCAGTGACATGTTTTGTAAAACAATATCATTATACTTAGTAGGGGTGTGAATTGCCTCGTACCTGACGATTCGATCCGTATCACGATTCATAGGCCACGATTCGATTCGATACCGATTAATCCCAATATGAATTTACAAGTCCATTGTTGCGATTTTTTTACTCAAATTTAAAAAACATCATTCAGTAAACTTGTACATGTACACTTTAAGATTTGTATGAAAATGTATTATTTATTGATCTCAAACTTCAGTCTTATAACTGGTAGCCACTGTATTTAACAAACAGGTTGTAACATTTTTCATGTTTGAACAGCGTTGAAATAAAATATTAAGGCTTAATGTTCCATTAATATAACATTCATCCATGCTTAAGGTGTGAAATTTAGACATTTTGTTGAATATTTTTCCATCAAAAATGGATGTTAAAAAATCGATTTGGCTGCCTATTGAATCGATTCGAGAATTGCGTGCTGTAGTATCGCGATATATTGCCGAATCGATTTTTTTTAACACCCCTAATACTTAGTGTTGTTTATCTTCACTGTTACTGTACATTATCATGCTGACCAGATGGGAATTTTCACATCACAAAAGAGAGCTTTAAACAGAGGAAAGGGGTGTTTAAACTATTGTGGGCAGGCAGTCCAGTCTCTGACTTTTTGTGCTATGAAAAGACAAGGGGCAAACTTGCTATGGGTAGTCAATAGTTATTATTATTCAGGCAGAGCAGTATGGTATAGAAAATTGTGATTTCAGTGAATAATAGTACAGTTGCCAAATACTTGATGACATTTTGTGTGTCATGATCCTATCTGAGAAAGAACCATGTTCCTAATGACCTCATCATTTAGAGATATCAATTACTCTAAGATATATTTGCCTCTTTTCTTGTTTAGATAATCTCTTACACGAAAGGCTCCATCAGTGTGGGGAGTTCTCATTTTAAAGGCCGAGTTGGGTTCACCTCAAGCATGCCCTCTAGTGACGTATCGCTGTACATCAACAACACCCAGGAGTCCGATTCTGGACGTTACATCTGCCAAGTCATCATCCCGGACAATCCTGGCCTCACTGCTGAGCTCAGCCTCGATGTCAAAGGTAAAACACAGACGAGACTTAAATATTTAAAAATGTCATGTTTTATTAAATAAACAATTTAATTACCCTTCCTTTCTCCTTTCAGTGCCCCCTGCTGTCCCAAAGTGCACTTTATCAGGGAATCCAGTGCTGAAAGGAAATGTGACTCTGAGCTGCAAGTCCAACAGTGGGAAGCCAATTCCAATGTACAAGTGGAGGAGAACCAGTCCCACCTCTGAGGTCTTCTTCTCACCCATGCTCAGTGAGTGGAGCCCACACCAACCACATTTATGTTATCAAGTGATTCAGCAGCTAATTAGACATAATAAAAGTAGTGCTTGGTAGGGATAGGCCCATTATTGACATTCTGCATTTTCATCAGCCATTACAAAAAAAAAAAGAAAAAAAAAAGACTTAGATAATAGATTAATTTAAAACTGTGTTAACCTCTATTCTCTCTAGGGAACTATTTAAGGACATTTTCAGTTTAGAAAATATGCCGCTGACCCCTGGAACTCTCTCCACCTATTGTTTTTAATTTAAAAAACAAAGACGCTTTAAAGTTTAAGATTGCAGTAATTTTGAAATTTGGGATACATGTACTGTATTTACTGTAGGAAACTTTTTAAGACAGGATGACCATGGGACTGGGAGCTCCTTGCTAGAATTTTAAAGGAGTTCCTTGAAATTTTTGTTAGAATTTTAAAAAGGGACAGCCAAGTCTTATTTCAAAGTATTAGAAGTCGTGGGCTGCCCTCATGTGTCTGTTTGACAATCATGAACTAGAAATTTGAAATCAGAAGAAGACGAAAAAATAACGCTATTAATTTCATGCAGTTTTAGAGAAAATGCTATGTTGGGATATGTAGGTCTTTCTTAAAAAAAAAAAAATATGTATCAAAAGTACAAGTATTATCGGTAGTGATGGACATAGGAAGATTCATGAAGCGCTTTGGATATTTATGGACTCCACTAGAAGGCAGACAGAATTTAATCAATTTCCATTGCACTAGCCTCCATCTTGAAATCAGAAGCACCATCTACTCTAGAGGGGTAAAAAATATATATACAGTATATCGCAAGTGCTACATGGAACTCCATTTTCCCATCTCTACTTTCAAGACATTTCAACAAAATTAAGAGTTAAATTTTTGTTTTTAATTTCAACATTATTATTATTATTATTATTATTATTATTATTATTATTATTGTTATTATTATCATTATTATTATTATTATTATTATTATTATTATTATTATTATTATTATTATTTTCTTAGTTTTTTTTCCCTTTTGCTGAAAATGAATATTGGCTCCAAATATCTGTTATTGGCCACACAGACTACTAATAATCTCTATCGGCCCCGGAAAAAAAATTAATCCATCTATCACTTTTGTCTGGTTTATTGCCATCCCTACAAAGGTACCCAATTTTTCTCATTCTGCTGTGGATATCAGTTTCCTATCAGCTAGCAGCCGTAGCTTTTCACTGATATTTCACTTTCAACCTGTTGATTATTAGTCTTTGAAAGGAAGAAATAATTTTCAATGTTATCCAATTCAAGATACTTAAAAGTAGTGCAGACAGTTTACGTTTGGCCAGTTCTCTACACTTATGTTTTGTGTCACTTATTTGTGTGCGTTTACCCATGTGAATGATTACATGCATGATTGTGATCTCATTTCTTGGTAAATGACATTTCAGATGAGAAGACAGGCACTCTGAAGCTGAGTAACCTGAGCAGTAACATGTCGGGGAAGTACGTGTGCACTGCAAGTAATACGGCCGGATCTGAAAGCTGCTTCATCAACCTGGAGATTTCCACCTGTACGTACAACACATAACCTTCATCATCAATAATATTAGACCTACACAATTCAGTAAGAGCTGCCAACTTGCCACACATGGAGGCATGATCACAGGCAGTCTACAAGCGCCCATCCACATCAGCCAACTTTACATCGATCTTCTTGCATTTCCTTTGAAATGTACTTTATGCACTTCAATCTCGCTGCTGAATTCAAAGCAAATAAAGGGGAGCCGTTTTGATTGGCCAGGAATCGGCTGTGCTGTTCCCTCCTGCAAAAGCTCACTTCAACATGCGCTTGTTTAAGAAAACACCAAAAGTTTTACTCTACCCATGCACACACATTGCGCTTTGCGCTAGAATTGCGCTGGGCACGAAAATAGTGCCCCCCCACATCTTTCACTTCATCCTGTCTATTTTGGTCTAGCTCCTGTTTCACAGTTTCCATCTGTCCTACTTTCCTTTCATTTTCTCATCTCAGCACCTTTTTTTGATCATTACATTTCCATCAACGTGTTCACGCATCCTGACCTGCTGCAAATCCTTCCCAGCTCGATCCCAGTGCCTCACCAATCTAAACTCTAAATCTCAACTAATTTTCTCTTTTGTGTCCAACTTTTTGTGTAACTCATCATATACTTGTTGGCCTCCAAAATTGCCCTCCTAAATTCTTAAACCATCCCATTTTATTTTTCTTCAACCTTTTTTTTCTGTAGAAGAACCGATGCAGTAACTTGCTCCTACAAACCTATAGTCATCCTCATTACAAATTCAGGCCACTCCACCGCCTGTAACAGCGAACTTTGCGGTACAGAATTGATTGTTGACTACCAATAATTAATAAATGCAAAAACCCATGTCATTTAAATTTACTCTATTTTGGATCATGTATTATATTCTCTTTTATAACACCTACACAGTAAATTTTGTAGAGTACATGTTCCCTAAAAAAAATCCATTTGGTCCTACTCTAAACAGTTAAATTTACACTTTGAAGAGAGTAAAATATTCAGTGTAAATTGTATTGGATGTATTTTAGTGTGAATGAGAGAATTTGCCTGTTCCATCAAAATTAAAAAAATTAAAAATAATAAAAAAAATAAAAAAAAAATAAAAAACTAAGAAAGTTTTTTTCACCCAGAAATTCTAAGTAAATTTTGCATATGGAGAGATTTTGACAAAATTTTACTAGTTTAAAAAAGAACAAAAAAAAAAAAAAACTAGAAAGCTTTTGCACCCAGAAACTCTAAGTAAATTTTCCATATGGAGAGATTTTGACAAAATGTTACTAGTAATAAAAAATAATAATAAAAAATAAATAAAAATAAAATAATAATAACAACAATAATATTAATAATAATAATAATAATAATAATAATAATAATAATAATAATAATAATAATAATAATAATAATAATAATAGTATTAATAATAATAATAATAATAATAATAATAATAATATTAATAATAATAATAAAGCCTTTTCTCCAAGAAATTCTAAGTAAAATTTGCATGGAGAGATTTTGCCGAAATTTTTACTAGTTAAAAAAAAAAAAAAAAAAAGTCACTCAAGAAACAAACCCACAACTTAGGTTGGGAGCCAATGTACTCCCTGAGCCATGCTGCTCCTACTGTTTGTTAGTATATTACTCGTGTCAGCTAGAATCTTCGTACCTCTGAGACCAAAAACGGTGTATTTGATTTTCGTTTTGGATATTCGCAAACAGTAGGAGTGGCATAGCTCAGGTGGTAAAGTGTCTCCTAAGCTGAAGGTCGTTAGTTTGTTCCTCAACCCTTGTGTAAGTTTAAAAAAAAAAATAAACTAGTCAAATGTACTAAAAAAAATAAAAAAATAAATCATTCGAAAATTTACTTAGAATTCTGTGAGAAGAAAACTTTACTAGTTTTTTTTTTGTCGTCTCTGAATATTTGTTATTCTATTCCAAGTGTAAATTTGTACTCAGTTTAGAGTGGGACCAAATAGGCTCTTTTTTTGAGTAAAATGTAGCCAACAAAATTTACATGCTTTGATACCCCTGTAATTTTTGTGCTATGATTTTTTTTTCCTCTGCAGCCAACAAAGTTGGGGTGATTGTTGGCGCCACTGTGGGCACTGTGGTTGGCGTCCTCTGCCTTTTGCTCATTTTCGTGTTCTTCCTTAAGAAGAAACAACGGGACAATGAAGATGACATGGCGAATGAAATTAAGTGAGTTGGATGACTACTTCACTGACAAGAATCAGCATGGCTGAGTGAAAACTGAGCTGAATCGATCATTGGGTCTGTTTCTCACACTAGAGCTAACATGTTGAGTGTTTCACGTACTGTACTATGTTGTAGTGTAGTGGCGAGAAAGGGGGGGTCAAAACATAATAAAGATGATTTAAATAACGTGTTAAATGAATTGATTTTTCCAAATGGTTCAGAGGGATTTTTTCATGTTGTTTTCATATTTACGATATGAATAAAATATGATGTCATCCACCACATGTCCACAGAATGCAAAGTTTTTCCACCTGATGCCTGATCAAATTCTCTAGAATTATGTTACACTATAAAATAAATTCTATAGATAGTAAAATTTACTCTATTCAGAGTGGGATCAAATAGACTCAGTTTAGAGCAGTGCAGTGCCTCTCAAATAGTGGGGCGGGCCCCCCCAAGGGGGCGCGAGGCTTTGTCGAGGGCCTTTGACCCTTGTCAAGGGCCTTTGACGTGTTTGACCTCGGGGAACATGCTTTTTTACTTTGATTTTTTTATTTATTTATTTTTTTTTAATTTAATTTTTTATTTTTTTTTTATTTTTTACTGTTTTAGAATAAAGTGCAATTGCACCTCCACTACATTAGGGGGCAGTGGCGCTCTCATTGGCAGCGTGCGCAGGGAGCATTCGCTCGGTGGTGTAGGGGTTTTGTTTGCACTGAGCATGCGTACTTTGCACACAGCACAGAGTATGAGTATGAAGTTTAGGCACGAAGTGTAGCAGACCCTCAAGTGACACCATGAAAAAATATTTAACAGGGATGAGAAGACAGGCGGAGAGAGACGGAGATAAAGAGACAAACGAAAGTCGCCCGAAAGCTAAGACGAGGAAATATGACGAAACGTATTGGGGGGGGATGTTTATTTCTTCCTAGGGGGGGCATGACAGAAAATCATTGAGGTTTAGAGTAAACTGAGTGTATTTGGTCCCACTCTAACCAGAGTAAAATGTACATTTGGAAGAGAGTAAAATAAATACTAATAATTTAAATAAGTCACTCAAGGGTTGAGGAATAAACCATTATCATTATTTTATTACACATTTTGATCAAATTTGATTCATTAGAGACCACAGATTGAATGGAGTCATAACCTTACAGAATTTCACCAAAATCGGATGATTCCACTTTAAAATGAACTGTAATCCTCCCATATATAATTTTAATTAAAACTTCTGTATCTAGGGGCTGCTACTTTCTAAATGATTCCAACTATTGAACATTGCAGCTCAAATAAAAGAAAGCTTTCCTTCACACGTGTATGTTTTGTCCACCATTCAGAGAGGACGCTCAGGCTCCCAAACGTGTGTCCTGGGCTAAAAGTGGGATGGGTTCCGATATCATCTCGAAGAACGGCACCTTGTCCTCCATTGGCTCCAGCCCACAACACAGAGAGCCCTCACACCAACAAAACAACCACCACCAGCACCACTTGCAGCAGTACCCCCACCAGCGTCCTCCATCCGACACAGCCTCCATCACCACAGCCACTGGCAGCACAGCCGGCTACCGGCCGTCGCGCCAGCAAGGAGCCTCCACCCCGACCCACTACGGCTACAACACCACCACCACCCTACCGCGTGACCAGCCCGTCCCTTTGGATGCCAACGCCAATGGAGGCTCCCAACCCAGACCGGAGCGTTACACCCAGCTGCCACAGGCCCAAATGCTCCCACAGACCTACAGCCATCCTCACTTGAAGCCTCAGGTCACGCCACCCCCTCCACCACTTCCCCCCTCCACACTCACTGGCAGCAACATCGCCCGTATGGGTGGGGTGCCCATTATGGTGCCTGCGCAGAACCAGGCTGGATCTCTTGTCTAACAATAGCCATGCCATACTACTTGCAAAGCTATGCTGTAATATTTCCCTTTACGTTCCTGGAAGGCTTCACCTGGAGCTCTTTCTAATGGAGCGCTTGGTTTATATTATTTAGTAAACAATTTAAGTTGTTTAAATTTTCAAGATTTTAGGACTCACTTCTTGTTTAAGATATTTTTATATTCTTTGCACACTTTAGCTACATTGTTCAATCTTTTCTACCTTACATTTTTTTTTTTTTTTACATTTTTTTGTTATTATGTCATTCCATTTCAAAATATTTTATTTGTTACACTTTGTTCCAATACCTAATTTAGTTTTTTTTTTTTTTGCCTTTTGCTTGCCAACATAATTAACCCTTAGACAATTATTGCTAACACATATATTTAGTACTTTGAGCGCTATTTGTGGTTGCATAATTGTAACTAATTAGTAGTGATGCAACAAATGAAGCTTCATGAAGCATTTGTGATCTTTGTTGACTCCTCTAGATGGCACTCTTAATTTAAAGATGCAAAGTGCTTCATCACTACTAATTGGCAGTTTTGCTTCAGCGGATTCCCCCGTACAATTGTCAAGTGTTACTTTACAGAAAATAACACTAATAAATTGTGTAGGCATTAGACATATCTGAATATTTACATTGCAGCAACGTTGTACTAAAATCATATTACCCTTAACATAATTTCAAACTCATTTTAAGAAAAAAACACTCTCATGTTAAGTTGTATTGATTGAAGTTGCAAGCAGCACAAGATATGTAAATATGGTATTTATTTTATATTTTATCATTACAGTGAGCGAAGTGTGATATCTGCAATACTTTGTGGGTATAAACTCAGATTATGTGTTAAGTTATTTCTGCCTTGAACACTGGATGCTCAACCAAAGAAAAACAGTATGTATACTTTTCATTCTTCACATACTTTATTTTAACTTCTTGTTCAGATTGATATAAAATAATTGACGTAAGTACTTTTGATCTGGTAAAAAAATGTATTACATATGTACAGTATTATGTAAAATGATCTGATATGCTGTATTGTCATCACACTGGAGCAAATTGTTATTGTTCTGATATTAGAGGTTGGAGATCAAGAAAAACAGTATTTGGATTTTCAAGGTTAAAAAGGGGCCTCGTACTGATTGACCCCATCTTAAGTGAAAACATGTTAGATGTATCTCAAAGGTTTGGTGTTATGCAAAAATGAAAAAAAAAAAAAAAAGTTTCATTCTTGCCTTATCATATTTGATGAGAGAATGAATTTGGTTATAAATACAGCTGCAATTCATCAAGGTTCCAAATTCTAAATTGTGCATTACGAACAATAGAATCAATTTTTTAAAATCTCCAAAAATATATATTTTTTTTCTATAATATACAGTATAATGTGCATCACTTATGTATACTCAATGTTCGTTATGCTTTCTTTTTTTTTCTTTTCTTTTTTTAAATTACTGAAGTGCTCTCATCTAAGATGGACTGTACTAACTACTGTGGACAAACTGGTGGCCAAACATGTTTATTTCTACTGGTGGTCTCAGTTTGAGATGTGCACTTGTATTTTCCATAACCATGTTCATAAAAAATGCTTTGTATAATATTTTCAATTAAAAATTATTCAAGAAAAGTTTGTATCGACATGATTACTTTGTGAGCTGCAGCCTGTCCAAGTTGAGAAGGATGAACACCGATTGTCACCCAATTACAGAGAATTTCTGACTGTATAATATTATGACAATATAATCATAAGTCAGATAAAATAGCTACAAACAACAATTTCATACACTGGCCTCCTGTGTTATAGTCTGTATTTTGTGTTCAGGCAAATTAGTTTTATTTATTAAGCACCTTTCGAACCAATTTTCATAACTTTCTGAACTGTGAGGTGGATGTGCTAGCGGCTAGTGGTATGGTGGGCGACAGGCTAGCTTAAAGCTAGCCAATCGTCCACCATACCACACCAACCTTTAATAATTTTATTACAGACTACATCTCTCATTTAAAATCTGTATAAATGTATACAGTAATTTGAGATGTCAGAGTAAAACGGCCACAAGAGGGCAGATGATGCTCAAGCATAGTTGTCAAACACCCGTCCTCGAGGGCCACAATCCTGCATGTTTTAGAGTTTCCCTCCTCAAACACATTAGTAAGTTCTGCAGAAACTTGATAATGATCCTGATTATTCGATTCAGCTGTGTTTGAGGAGGGAGACCTCTAAAACATGCAGGACAGTGGTCCTCGATGACCGGATTTCTATGCTAACTAGTAACATATGGACCGAGATGGGCGCCTCGTGTATTCCATGGGACCTTATTGAAGAGACCGATGTTGCTGTTTAAGACATCCCATAAATTCAAGGTGAGCAACTCTACATAATTTAGTTGAACTAGCATGGCAAAGACAGCAGCACACAATTAGGGTTTAGCATGTTTATTAGAATTTGCAATTTAGCAATGTAAGATCCATTTACACATCTCATATGCGAATGTTTACATCTTTCCTGGACAAGTTGACCTTCAGGGGTCGATATCCAAGGTTTAATGTGGAGCAAGTCCATTTGAACGGATTCATACGGAATACACGGCAGCCTGTCACTCTGGTGACATTAAATGAAAGTAGAAAAATCACTTTCTATCAAATGTTTGATACAAATTAAAAGAGGTTACAAAATACTGTGTATTCACAGTGAAATCAAGAAGAAGAAAGAAGAAGAATGCCCTGCACCTGAATTGTTTTTCTCTCACTCCGCTACAGTGGTCAGAAAACAGTGCATGGCTTGTGTATTCAAATAAATTCCTTTACTTTTAAACAATAGATAGAGGCTTGTCATTTATGAATGCAATGTACTCCCAATGAATTATGAATAAATATTAACCAAAACATAGGACGAAAATGCAGCACCACCATGTTATTGGTGTCGTGATCATTTATAGTGTGTCATGCTCCATTAGTGAAGTCCTTTAAAAGAGGGGTGTGGCTGTCCCACTTTGAATATTTCAGTGGCTGACTAAAGCATGAGTAAGTGCAAGGAAGGAGAGGATGAGCTCAGCAAGAGGCAATCGTCATAGGTGAGGTAAATACAACGATGTTGACGGTGTGGCGGAATGACCAAAGAGGAGAAGGGTCATGCTGCTCGGGCCGGCGACAAAAGGCGGAGTTCCCCGTCGCACCTGGTACGAGGCTTTAGGTAGGACACAAGACTGGAGAAGGAAAGCAGATACCTCATTTAGGATCGCATACAAGAGTATTCACATAGTTTGGAAAACAACGTACACATTGTTGGGGGTGGAAAGATGAAAAAGAATATTTTGTTATTGTTTCCAATCCAATCTTTACAAATTGTCAAACATTTGTCAAAAGAACTACATGCAGTGAAGGGGTCAGAAGCTGCATAAAACAAGATGCAAAATGTAAAATGACTGCAATGTTCAGTGTTGACAGTTGGTAATGTCAGTCTTCTTAAATATTAAATAGATATTTTAAGACAATGTTTTTTTTTTTAGCATATCAGTTTTTATTTAAAACTATCCATCCATCCATCATCTACCGCTTATCCGGGGTCGGGTCGCGGGGGCAGCAGTTTAGCAGGGAAGCCCAGACTTCCCTCTCCCCAGCCACTTCAACCAGCTCCTCCGGCGGGATCCCAAGGCGTTCCCAGGCCAGCCGAGAGACATAGTCTCTCCAGCGTGTCCTGGGTTGTCCCCGGGGCCTCCCGCCGGTGGGACATGCCCGGAACACTTCCCCAGGGAGGCGTCCAGGAGGCATCCGAACCAGATGCCCAAGCCACCTCAGCTGGCTCCTCTCAACGCGGAGGAGCAGCGGCTCGACTCTGAGACCTTCCCGGATGATCAAGCTTCTCAGACTATCTCTAAGGGAGAGCCCGGACACCCTGCAGAGGAAACTCATTTCGGCCGCTTGTATCCGGGATCTTGTCCTTTCGGTCACAACCCACAGCTCGTGACCATAGGTGAGGGTCGGAACGTAGATCGACCGGTAAATCGAGAGCTTCGCCTTTCGACTCAGCTCCTTCTTCACCACGACGGACCGATACAGAGTCCGCATCACTGCAGACGCTGCACCGATCCGCCTGTTGATCTCCCGCTCCATCCTACCCTCAGTCGTGAATAAGACCCCAAGATACTTGAACTCCTCCACTTGGGGCAGGATCTCATCCCCGACCCGGAGAGGACACGCCACCCTTTTCCGACTGAGGACCATGGTCTGGGATTTGGAGGTGCTGATCTTCATTCCAACCACTTCACACTCGGCTGCGAACCGCTCCAGTGAGAGTTGGAGATCCCGGCTTGATGAAGCCAACAGCACCACATCATCTGCAAAAAGCAGAGATGCAATACTGAGGCCACTAAACCGGAACCCCTGCGCCTAGAAATTCTGTCCATAAAAGTTGTGAACAGAATCGGTGACAAAGGGCAACCTTGGCGGAGTCCAACCCTCACCGGAAACGAATCCGACTTACTGCCGGCAATGCGGACCAGACTCTGGCAACGGTCGTACAGGGACCGGACAGCCCGTATCAGGGGGCCCGGTACCCCGTACCCCCGAAGCACCCCCCACAGGACTCCCCGAGGGACACGGTCGAACGCCTTCTCCAAATCCACAAAACACGTGGACTGGTTGAGCGAACACGCACCCTCGAGGACCCTGCCGAGGGTGTAGACATGATCCACTGTTCCACGGCCAGGACGAAAACCACACTGCTCCTCCTGTATCCGAGATTCGACTTCCCGACGGACCCTCCTCTCCAGCACCCCTGAATAGACCTTACCAGGGAGGCTGAGGAGTGTGATCCCGCTATAATTGGAACACACCCTCCGGTCCCCCTTCTTAAAAAGGGGGACCACCACCCCGGTCTGCCAATCCAGAGGCACTGTCCCCGATGTCTACACGATGTTGTAGAGGCGTGTCAACCATGACAGTCCCAAAACATCCAGAGCCTTTAGGAACTCCGGGCGGATCTCATCCACCCCCGGGGCCCTGCCACCGAGGAGCTTTCCAACCACCTCAGTGACTTCGTCCCCCGAGATAGAAGAGCCCACCTCAGAGTCCCCGGGCTCTGCTTCCTCAAAGGAAGACGTGTTGGTGGAATTGAGGAGGTCTTCGAAGTACTCTCCCTACTGACTCACGACGTCCCGAGTCGAGGTCAGCAGCACCCCATCTCCACTATAAACAGTGTTAATGGTGCACTGCTTTCCCCTCCTGAGACGCCGGATGGTGGACCAGAATTTCTTCGAAGCCATCCGGAAGTCGTTTTCCATGGCCTCACCAAACTCCTCCCATGCCCGTGTTTTTGCCTCAGCAACCGCCAAAGCCGCCTTCCGCCTGGCCAGCCGGTACCCGTCAGCTGCCTCCGGAGTCCCACAGGCCAAAAAGGCCCGATAGGACTCCTTCTTCAGCTTGACGGTATCCCTTACCGCTGGTGTCCACCAGCGGGTTCGAAGATTGCTGCCACGACAGGCACCGACCACCTTACGGCCACAGCTCCGATCGGCTGCCTCAACAATGGAGGCGCGGAACATGGTCTACTCGGACTCAATGTCCCCCGCCTCCCCCGGGACAAGGGAGAAGCTCTGCCAGAGGTGGGCGTTGAAACTCTTTCTGACAGGGGATTCCGCCAGACGTTCCCAGACAGAAGTCCAATAACAGAAAACCGCTCGGGTTCCAATCGGGGGGGGTTCCTCCCAATCACGCCCCTCCAGGTCTCACTGTCATTGCCCACGTGAGCGTTGAAGTCCCCCAGTAAGACGAGGGAGTCCCCAGGGGGAGCGCTCTCCAGCACACCCTCTAAGGACTCCAAAAAGGGTGGGTACTCTGAACTGCTGTTTGGTGCATATGCACAAACAGTCAGGACCCGTCCCCCCACCCGAAGGCGGAGGGAGGCTACCCTCTCGTCCACCAGGGTAAACCCCAACGTACAGGCGCCGAGCCGGGGCGCAATAAGTATGCCCGCACCTGCTCTGCGCCTCTCACCATGGGCAACTCCAGAGTGGAAGAGAGTCCAACCCCTCTCAAGAGGATTGGTACCAGAACCCAAGCTGTGCGTGGAGGTGAGCCCGACTATATCTAGTCGGAATTTCTCAGCCTCGCACACCAGCTCGGGCTCCTTCCCTGCCAGAGAGGTGACATTCCATGTTCCCAGAGCGAGCTTCAGTAGCCGGAGGTCGGACCGCCAAGGCCCCCGCCTTTAGCTGCCGCCCAGCTTACGATGCACCCGACCCCTTTGGCCCCCCTCACAGGTGGTGAGCCCATGAGGAGGGGGACCCACGTTGCCTTTTCGGGCTGTGCCCGGCCGGGCCCCATGGGTGCAGGCCCCGGTGACCCGCGTCCGGGCAAGGGAACACTAGATCCATTTTTATCTATCATCATGAGGGGTCTTGTGAGCCATGCTTTGTCTGGCCCCTCACCTAGGACTTGTTTGCCATGGGTGACCCTGCCAGGGGCGTAAAGCCCCAGACAATCATCGGGACACGCAAACCCCTCCACCACGATAAGGTGATGACTCACGGAGGGGCTAAGTTGAACAGATCTTAACTATCATCCCAAAGGAGGACATTTTGTTGTTAATTATGTGCATGCATTTTTTTTAATTATTATTTATAATGAAGTTGTTGTTGTTTTTTTCAATTCCAAATAGTTCTGAAGATAGGACTAGAGATATGACTACAAATGGAGTTCCAAAGTTTAATAAAACAAGCACTGATGGCACAGCACTGTTTTAAGTCTTTTTTTTATTATTATTATTATTATTATTTTTCCCCTTGCATTGGTTAGTTGGAACTTGGCTGAAAAAAAAATATTTCACAGGGGGTACATTTATGAAAAAAGGTTAAGAACCACTTTACTAAGATTGAATCTTTTACTAAGATCCTGTAGTATGCAATTTGGACAGGTTATATTTACCTTTTAATATGTAGTCAGTTAGCAGTGTAGGCACCTTCTCGCTGTCTTCTTTCATGGCAAAAAGAACTACATGACCAGAAAAGTTCATAGGTACAGTGATCTTGAATGTAGACATGTTTCTTTCCACGCTATTATCACTTGACTTGAAACTTACTTTTTGTGAGCATCTGCAGATCATCAACAGATGGAGGGCTGCCTTTCTTCTCATAAGGAATGACGGTGTTCAGATACTAAAAACAGTGTGAAAGGTCAAAGGGTTTTGATGCAGTATACTGTATACATATTGGCCTACTGCATTGGTACACCTATGAACCTGCTTAATGGTACTGACTTCAAACAGCAGTTAGAGTAAATTATTTACCAAACTAGCACTTCTCATTTTGGAGCAAAACAGTTTATTTGAAATAAAATTTGATAATATCTTGTAATATCTTGAATTGTGATATTTATTACAAAACTGACAATATAAATGACAAATTTTCTTACTGATTGTCTAAACAACAACCATGTTGGTTTTGATTAGTGTTTAGCAGCAGTTTTTTACTTCACTAAAAGTAACACTAAGAACTTGTCATGTTTCAGTTTTGGGGGGTTGGGTATTGGTTTAGTTTTGGGTGTTTTATGTTGTCTTTTGTCCGGTTTTGTCTCCCCTAGTCTCGTCATAGTTACCTCGTCCACCTGTGTGTGTCTCCCCTCCCCGTGTGTGTTGCTAATTAGTTCCCTCTGCCCGCTGTGTTTCCCAGGTGTGTCTTGTTAGTGTCTCGTTAAGTGTTGTATTTAGTGAGTGGTGTTTGTTCACGCGTCGTGGGAGCATTGTCTTGTCTTGTCTTGTCCAGTTGAGGTGTGCTAAGCCGAATTGATAGTGTCTACGTCTGGTCAAGTTTCTCTACGTCTGGTCAAGTTTCTCTCGTCCACACCAAGTGTTCTCTCAAGTCTCCGTGTCTCTTCAAGTCTCCACGTCTCCTCAAGTCCGTCCACGTCTCCTCAAGTCCGTCCACGTCTCCTCAAGTCCGTCCACGTCTCCTCAAGTCTCCACGTCTCCTCAAGTCCGTCCACATCTCCTCAAGTCCGTCCATGTCACCTCAAGTCCGTCCACGTCACCTCAAGTCCGTCCATGTCACCTCAAGTCTGTCCACGTCACCTCAAGTCTGTCCACGTCACCTCAAGTCTCTCCACATCATCTCAAGTCTGTCCACGTCATCTCAAGTCTGTCCACGTCAATCCAAATCTCCACATTCTGCTAAGTCATGCCATGCCAAGTCTGTCCACGTCTTCTGAAGTCTGTCCACGTCAACCCAAATCTGTCCACGTTCTGCTAAGTCATGCCATGCCAAGTCCATCCACATCATGCCAAGTCTGTCCACATCATGCCCAGTCTGTCCACGTTCAGTCCAGTCATGGCAATTAGTCCGCTCACGTCCCATCCGATCTTCTACTTGGTTTCAGTTAAAAAGTTATTCTCATTCCCGTTTGTCTCCAGGCCTTGCTTTTCCGCCATTGGGTCCATCTTCCCACATCCACATACCCCCACCATAACAGAACTAAATACTACAATGCAATCAAGTTTTATGAAAGTACTGATGTTTTTGAAACAAGACTCAAGACTAATCTAGTAGCAAATCTCTTTAGTTATGTAAATGTAAGTAATGCTTATAGTTTGATTGTATCAACACTGGTTTGCAAATACTTTTAATAACTTAAGTAAGACTGGACACACTAGTACCTGTTTCTCATTGCCTGTGCTTCCAAACGTCTGTCTGATGCCCGTCTGAAGGATGTTGGATAGTCCCTCCATACTGAAGCGCTGCAGGTCAAAACCAATGCACACAAATCAGACTATTACATGTAATACCTACTAAAATGTCTACAAAATATTCTAGTGATCTGTGATCTACTGATTCTAGAAGAATCTGAGGGATACAAAAAAAAAAAAAAAAAAGAGTCTTAGAGTAAACTCAAATACACCCTGACAAATGTTTGCATTTGTGTGCAGTACTAAGCCATCAGTACTTTAAAGACTGAAGTAATGGTATCACAGCCCGACTCACTAAGACACTATAGTGATGTTTTGCTTTGCACAGCAGGAAAATCCATTAGGTTGTTTTCCTATTAACCGGACAAGCGTAGACTGGACTGGGTTGTTACTGTCTCTAGAAATGTCTCCGACATATTAAGATCATTCCAGGAAGATCCTTTAGAGGCTAATGGGCTGAGATCCATTATCAGACAGGAACAAGAACTTACAGGCAGTCTGGTTTCATCTTTCTCTAATATATTGTGAGCACACAATGAGAATATTTAAGGTTCACATTCACATTAATAAACCTGCAACTGAAGGAAATATTATTGCAAATTTAAGATTAGATAGACATTTTTAATTTCTGGCAAAATTTTGAATGACACAGAATGATCCAGAATAGGAATGAATGGGGAATTTTTGGTGACACGTGGACATTTTTGGCATGTTGAACATTCATTCCAAGTGAATTATATATGCTGGCTAGCTGTTTTGAATTTCAAATAGGAACAATGATGTGAATCTGTTTTGGTTTAATGTGTCATTTGGAACGAATGGGGAATTTTTGTGGTGACAAACGTTGAAAATTGTTCAAAAGGAGAATTGAATGATCGGAATGTTTTGACTTTCAAAGGGGAACGTTCACAAATGTTCACTTATGTTGAATTGGGAATGAATGGAGAATTTTTGGTTGAAAATGTTGAATTTTAGGAAAATTGTGAATTTTTGGTCTGCGATATACAGTATAATAGCCTGCAAAAGTGTAATTTTTGGAATACAATTAAATTGAAATGATGTGAATCGGATGAATTACGTGGAAGTAGATACATGTCAAAATATGAGCTGAAGAAAATGGAAATAATATGTGAATGCTTTCAACATTCAAGCTAATGACTCCACTTTACCTTGACAGGCATGCTTCCTGTCTTCTCCACGCGACCAGCGGTACCAGTATTCCCCGTGTTCACAGACACCACACCCATTCCTCCCTGAAGGCTCAAAGCTTTGTCCCGGCGACGGCGTTTGCTACCGTCTCGCTGCTCCTTCTGCCTATTCTGCACCTCTATCAGTGCAGTGATGAACGTGTTCTTCACTTCTTTTTCAAACTCCAGCTCATCGCGTCGCGCCAGCTGACTGACCAGTTCCTCTGAGTACTCTCGGATTGCGGCTTCCACACGGTGAAGAAGTTCAACCAGTGCTGAACTGGGCATCAGACTAAGGCCTGCAGAAAGAAGATGTGGAAGGAAAAGAGGATTTTTTTTTGTGTGCAGCATACAATTTCTCTACAGAAAGAGGCTTGATTCACACAGATGAACTGTTGTAATATCGTCTGTAATACCCAGAGGAAGACCAAAACAAAGAGATTACAACATACAGTATCACTCCATTTCTAAAGGTTTTACATTGGCTTCCAGTCAGCTATAGAATAGGTTTAAAATTCTTCTACTGGTCTATAAGTCACTGAATGGTTTGGGCACTGAATATATATTCAAGGCTCTGAGATCTCCAGACTTGGGTCAATTAGTGAAACACAGTGTTCATAGTAAACATGGTGAAGCTGCAATTAGCTACTATGCTACACACAAATAGAATAAGAAAAGTCCTTCAAAAATGAAAAAAAAAAAAAAAAAGAAGCTGCACAAGCAATAAACAAGCCAGTGGAAACGGGGTGAATATTTGTCTTTTTCCTACTTTAGCGTGACAATGAATACACTGCAAGGTTATATAGTTAATGAGAACTTGTGAAATAAACTAAAGTGGAAAAAAATCTCTTTAACAGAATGAAACAAAAGAAAACTAACTGAACGTTCCATTACATTTCTTAAAATAGTTTCAGGATTCATTTTAAAGGTGCTTATTTCGCTATTGTTGTACATCCGTACAGAAGAAGCAAGGTCAAACTGTTGTTTGAGAATTGTAGTTTTCCTTACTTCAGTACACAATACCGAGTGATATTTTAATCTTGCGCTCGACAAAAACTCCAGAAAAAAACTTAAATAATAGAAAAACTAATAAGAACTAATCTAAAATGAATCGTTAAAAAATAAAGCTATTAAAAACTAGCAAAGCTGCTCTAAAACTAATAAATCCTAACTGAAATTGAACAACAAAAGTAAAAATGAAATAAAAACTAACAAATAATGCTATCGCATATAATACCTTCATAAGAGCAGTTGTTGTTGGAGGCCTGGGACAGTTGTCGGATCTCCTCCAGGAGGGATGGGTGAGTCCTGGAGGAGCAACGGCTGCTCTCCTCCTCATCCTCTTCTTCAGTTTCACCAGGGTCGGGGGAGTTCTCCATCATCTCTGCTATCTCCTCAATGACCTTGGAAACAGGGAGCGACTGCATGAATACCAAGTAGTCATCCATCTGTGGTGTCGAGCGAGTCAAGGACCAACGGTGTTGCCACAGTTACTCAGTTGTTTTACTGACTACTTGATTTGAAAAGTAACTTAGTTACTTTCTGATTAGACGATTTGAGAATTAATTCAGTGAATTTACTAATTACTTGATCTGAAAGGTAACTTAGTTACTTTACTGATTAGGGTAACTTAGTTACTTTGCTGATTACTTGAGCTGAGAAATAACGGTTATTTTACTAATTACTTGATCTGAAAGCTATCTTGGTTACTTTACAGATTACTTGAGCTGAAAAGCAACTCAGTTATTTTACTGATGACATTTTTTCAATTCTAACGACTTTATTACTTTATTAATTACATTCAACAGATGCCTACACTTAACATAAAAATGACAATAGATTAATGTACTGTGCAGCGACTCCAAATGTGTCATTAAGTTTTACATAGTGTTTTTAAGTTAGACAACAGTTTGTCGTTAATTTTCATATCTTGCCTGCACAAACAATTTATTTACTGTATTTCCATTGTGAAAATGCAATTTTCTCTTGTTCCTCCATTGGTAAACACAGGTGAGTTGTCTACATGCTGAAACGTGACTTGGCACATGACGTCACTTCCCCGGTGGCAGGGTACAGTTGGCGACATCCCACAATGCATTGCAATTCAAAATGTAAATAGTTCCCCTTTATTGCATTGATCTTCCACAATATACAGTTTGCTTTTTAGTTGGAAAAGGGGTGTGTTTTAAAGTGGTTGCCTCAAATCATTGAGCAACAACCAGCATCATCAACATCACTATTATTTTTTAATATAATTACGTTGAACTACAATTGAAAAGCAATGATTTTCATAGAAAATTTCATGAAATTTGTATATATTATTACTTTTGCCTTAAGTTATTTTTGTGACCACTGTGGTGGTTTCTCAATAATTTTGTTTGCATGTGTAGTTGAATAAGTGCAAACTGTACAGTTGTAATAATGTGTAAATATACACACATTCTAAAGAAATTAAAATGCTGACTTTATATAAACCTATAGCTGGTGTTACCACAGCAAACAATCCATCAATGTTGGCTTTTCACCTTTTATGTTGATTAACTGAAGGCAGCAAAAGTATACACACCTGATCGGCTGTGATGAGAGGTTCTTCGTTCAGACAGTTGGCATTGTCATTCTTTTCATTCATTTCTTCTTCCTCCTTTTCATGGATCTGGAGAATAACAGATGAAATGGAAAAGAATTTTGTAGAAACAGTGAAACTGGTTGATATGATCTGTGTTTTTTGGTTTATAATTGAAATTGGATTTTGTGACTTTTTCTTGGAACACTTTTTTTTTTTTTTTTTTTTTTTTTTTTTAATCTTACAAGAAGCAATAAATAAAGTATGTTGCCGTCTCTCAAGGCAACAAAGCAACAATCCCCTCCAGTTAGCTCACTAGTTTAGCATCCGCCACAAGGACTTATTATTTGCAGCAACAAAAGGCGCAAAAGCCAACTAGGATTCTACCTTTGGCCGCAATGTGAGTTGGGATTCTAAGTTAAAGTAATCAATTTTAAACGAAAAAGAGAAATGTCCATAAATACATTAGAAGCTTAAATTTCAAATCCAACCAGAACTCATTCGCTGCCATCAACATGATTGGGGAACGAGGAAGTCTGAGCCCTAATCTTAGTATAGTATAGTATAGTATAGTATAGTATAGTATAGTATAGTATAGTATCCATTAGGGATGTCACAATAAGGGCAATATCGTTATATCGTGATATTAAAACTGCCACAATATCGTCGTCGTCATGTTCACAATATTTAAAAGGAACACATCTGTTAAAAAAAAAAAAAGTCAGGTTGATTTCCATTTGTGCAGTTCTAGCACCCTCTAGTGGCTAGTTTATTAGTGCAATTTAATTTGCATTAGTGATGTTTTGGCCTTCTATGTTTAAAATCTATTCTAATAGTCAGATGAAGGGGAACCTAATTTGCTTGTGAAGCGATCAATGTGTGCTTGAATTAGCAACTAAGTGCCTCAATATTGTTATTAGAGATTGTAGGTGGTTTATATGCATTGCTCTTATGTACAAAAGAACTTATGCTTATGCTAATTATGTTTTTTTTTAATATATGAGCTCTTTTTTTACAATATTGTGATCTTTTTTAAATATCGCCAACACCCCCACAATATCGTGATAATTATTGTATCGTGAACTTCATATCGTGATAATATTGTATCGTGACGTTTGGATATCGTTACATCCCTAGTATCCATCCATCCATCCATCCATCCATCCATCCATCCATCCATCCATTTTCTTGACCGCTTATTCCTCACAAGGGTCGCAGGGGGTGCTGGCACCTATCTCAGCTGGCTCTGGGCAGTAGGCAGGGGACACCCTGGACTGGTTGCCAGCCAATCGCAGGGCACACAGAGACGAACAACCATCCACATAGTAGTGTATAGTAAATAGATTTTTTCCTGAGAAGAAGTTGCAGAATCAGCTAAAAATAAGTGACTAAAAAAAGAACTTATTTTAATCACAATACATTTATTTAAAAAAAAGATGTAATTACATGAATAAAAAGTTAATAAAAACTAAGTAAAAGGAACATATTTTATTTTAATAATAATTCACAAATATTCAGAATCACATTTTAATAAATAAAGCAAATATTTATGTATTTTGTTATTTATATTTAGCAAATCAAAAATTATTTATGAGGGAAATAAATTCACAATACATGTTTTAAAAAAAAGCATTGAATTCACCCATTTATTTAAAAATCAGTTAAATGAATGCAAATATTTGTGCCTCTTGATAATGTAAATGCCTGTTGGGCTGGTTAAAAAAAAAAAAAACGAGCAGGCCATCCATACTTTTCACACCCCTTAATTAGTCTGGTCCCAGTGGAATTATTGAATAAAATACAAAATAGAAGTTGATGCATTTGTTTGTAACCGATGCATTTACCTGCGTATATATTTTTTCAAAGCTTAGAAGTAGCCGTTCCAACAAGCTGAAAGGGCGACAATACAATCTTTCTATCATCCATCCATTTATCCATATAACAAGAATAAGATGCGCATTCAGCTGAATTTGACTGATGATGACTGGTTATGAGAGTCAAGTGTCAGCATCATAAAGTGCCTCAAAAGAATGGACCAGCGAGCAACAGGCCCCACCGTGTCGAGGAAATAGCACTGATCCATTAAGTTATGTATCCATAAATACAATACTTAGAAGGAGCGTGGCAATAAATGTTTCACTGGGCAAAGTATCAGGTAGGTATCTAAGCATTCACAGGTACAAAATCTTCCTCAAGATGTAGTGGTGGCCAAAAGGGTGGCCAGAGAGTGACCAACCCTGGCAACCACTTAGCTCCGCCCTGACCAAACAGAAACGCAAAGCAAAGACAGCAGCAGAAAGTGAACACAGGCAACCAACTCAAATGAAGATAAACATAAAAAGAAAATGAGAAAATAACAAATATGTGTAATGTAATGAGTTCACACTCGAGGTTAATATGAGTGTCAGTAAACTGTTCCTACCTCTTTATCAGATAGATTTCCGTTGAATCCTTCTGAGTCTGGACCGTCCCATGCAGATATGTAATTGTCAGTTAGCGCATCCCACACACTGAAATGTAACAGAAATATCCACATGAAAAATGTCATTTCAGGTAACAGAAAACCTGTTGAACAGTTCCAACAACATTGATCCTATTTTTCAAGCTACTTTGTCAACACATATTAACACAAGACTCTTCCACAACAGGATGAGACAAGATTTTAGCAAAATGTGTTCTACTAGTTTAAAGTAAATCTAGCTCTTTCTCTTGTAGCACACTCATTCAAGAGTCAAGATTTAACATTTACTTTTGCATTTGAGCAGAGCTAAACCTAACCCTGTGCAAACTAACAAATCACATGAATAAAATCCACATTGCAAAATTGCGAGAAATGGAATGCTGCGGAGAAAGGTACCAAATGCCGCGCACATAAAACAGTGCGAGTGGTTTGTGCAGCCCAGTGTAAGCGTCTGTTTGAGGAGGAATGACATAAACTAGGAGAGAAACATCCTTTGTTTCAGAGCCATCCGTTTTTTCCCTCCTCTGCTGAGAGGCTGTCTCAGGACCAGCTTGGCGCCGCCTACGCTAGGCTCGGTCACACAGTGACACTTGTTCAACTCATGGCAGTGTCTCAGCATGGTGGCATGCACCATCTCATAAAGAGGATACTTTCATATTAGGGCTGACAAAGCTAAAGCGTTAAAAGATGAATTAATCACAGAAAAATGTCGCATTAATCATGTATTAATCGCATATTAATCGCACTATTTTTTTTACGGCACTTGAGCCTTGAACGTAACCGCGGATGGTTACATTGAAGGCTGCGCAGGTCAGTGATTAGGTCAATGCACGGAATTTCCTACGCCTGTTGTTCCAAGATGAGCGGGGTGACTCCAGTTGGTGTGCTCGGTAGTAAATTTCGCTTTAAAAAACACCCCGACGGGACGTTAGATAAAACAAAAGTCATTTGCGTTTAATTAATTAATAATTGCTGAATTGCACCCAATTGATATGATGCTGTTACGTTTTGAGCAATACACGCATGACAAATGACATTCAGATAATAAAATGCGTTAATGTCAAAATATTACGGTATTTTGTATTTATTTTATATTACGCAAATACGCAAGTAATTTAGCTGATTAATCGTGATTAATCAAAATTAAAAAGTGTGATTAATCAGATTAAAAATTTAAAAATTACAAATTTTAATCGTTTGACAGCACTATTTATATATATATATATATATATATATATATATATATATATATATATATATATATATATATATATATTAGGGGTGTGAATTGCCTAGTACCTGACGATTCGATTCGTATCACTATTCACAGGTCACGATTCGATTCGATACCGATTAATCCCGATACGAATTTATAAGTCGATTGTTGCGATTTTTTTTCATTCAAATCAGTAAGCTTGTAGAGTGTAAGATTTATATGAAAATGTATTATTTATTTATCTGAAATTTCAGTCTTATAGAGGTTGTAATCTGTTTCATGTTTGAACAGCATTAAAATAAAATATTAAGGCTTAATGTTCCGTTCATATAACATTCTTCCATGTTCAATGTGTGAATCCTAAAAAAAAAAAAAAAAAAAAAAAATCGATTCTGCCGATTATTGAATCGATTCGAGAATCGCGCGATGTAGTATCGCGATATATCGCCGAATCGATTTTTTTACCACCCCTAATATATATATATATATATATATATATATATATATATATATATATATATATATATATATATATATATATATATATAGTACAGTCGTCCCTTCCTTGACATATGGGTTTAATTAGTTCGACAAAACATTCATATCTTGAATATTTTTTTCCGTGTTGAAGTTAGTGGAAATACCAGTAATTTGTTGCAAAAAAAAAAAAAAAAAAAAGGTATTTTTTATTTTTCATTTTTTATTTTTTTTAAGCAAAATAGCACTTGATTATATTCTACCCATCAATTTTCCGAAGTGGTTATTCTACTTCATTCAAAAACAAACAAAAAAAACATTACAGTAAACCTCCACCCATCATTTATACAAAACATTTGCACATTTATACAAAACTGTATTGGCAGATTACTTATTTAATTTTTACATGTAGGGTACAGTAATTTCATTTTATACTGTAAAATACATCTTTGGGCATGATTAAATATGTATATTGTGAGATGAAAAGTCAAGTTTGGGAAAAAAAAAAAAAACAGGATTGTTTACTAAACACTACTACATTGTTTGGACAATATTTTTAAGTTATCCAGTACTCACTTTAAATGTATATTATTTTTAAAAAAAATAGTTAAATCAATGGCCATAGCAAAA
The DNA here is from genome assembly GCF_051991245.1 of Festucalex cinctus. Taxonomy (NCBI): domain Eukaryota; kingdom Metazoa; phylum Chordata; class Actinopteri; order Syngnathiformes; family Syngnathidae; genus Festucalex; species Festucalex cinctus. Next base: position 19,470,741 of record NC_135428.1, read on the forward strand.
TCACGTAAGTGCCGTGAATGCTATTTAAAAAATAATAATAATAATAATAAATTAAGAGTATTTAAATAGGGTATTTCTTGTATATTGCGCATTTCATTTATTACGCCGCTGGTCTGGAACTAAACCCAACAATACAGGGCAGATTAATACCAGAATTAAATGAGGTATCATCTGACAGATTTGTTTTGGCCTGTCCAGGATGTTTTTGGGTTGAGACTAAACGTTTTACTTCCAGCCAAACCACTGAGGCAAAAAACTATCAATGGCATATGCAAATATCGCTGTGTGAATCCCTGTTCCTGATTGGTGGACGGTTTCATGCTCGTTCAAGTTGGCTGTCCTCTTGGCTTTATCAAGTGTCACTTTTGAACGTTGTGTTTACAAACAGCAACAAAAACAAATTACATACGCACATTTAAAAAGGATGTAAAGAATTGAAATGTTTGTGCATCATAATTTAATGAATCAATTGAACGTATTGTGCTGCTTCCTTCTGGTGTACACCTTGGTCACCAGGAGCAATATCCTCCTGACTACCAGCAATTCAAATTTGTCCTCTGTAGTGGACCTCTTTAAACCTTACTATCTCCCACCCAGAGCACACGATTGAATTAACTCCTTTTGTGCTCTATAGAGGACAGAGCTTTCCAATGATACCAAATGTATAGGGGTGGGGCTTTGCTACCTTTGATTGCATCATAAAAGAAATATGGCTTCCCTCAGTGCAAACACTTTTTAGGGAAGAGGAAAAGTAAGTGTATAACACTTTTTATTGAAAAAAAATGGGCTTTAAATGTTGTTAGCATGTTTTCTATAAGACTCTGAAGAACACATTAAAGTTGTTCGAATTATTTTAACTGTATTTGAGCCTAGCATTTAAGTTTTAAAAAATGTCCTCTGTAGTGGACACATCATAGCTTAAAAATAAAAACTTATTATGATTTTATTTATTTTTTTTATTTCTTTTGCAGTATTCCAGTTACTTCACAAATATTGGGAAATATCAAAATAAACATGATTGGACAATATTTTTTTCCCCCCTGGTAGTCAGGAGGATAAAATACCGTCATGCAGACACAAAGAATAGTTTCGCATTTACTGTGACGCATCATGTATATGCCTGTGAATATTTTGATATTGTATTTGTTCATGTGTTGTTCCACTATTTTTGCTGAAATATCAATTGCATAAAGGGTCATATTACTGCAATTAGGCTAAATGTTAGCCTATGAATGGTGTTAATTATGTTTATCCTTAAGCTAGGGATCAATTGTTAATTTGTTTGGCTGTTTTATATACGCAAGGTGTAATTCACTTTGTTTTATGTTTCTTGTGTTTGACGTAATGTTAACAATAGGATTGATATTAAAATCTTGAATCACATTTTTTTTTTTTTTGAAGAATTGTTCAATATCTGCTTATTGAGAAGTGAGTTGATTGAGTTCGCTGCACAATACAGGCCTCATATTGCAAGTTTACGCTCACATGTATAAGTATTTCAAGGCACCTCTGTTCATGTTGCTCTTGATGAGGAAAACAACAGTTTTATAAATTAAAAGCGTTGTTGAAATTGATGCTACATACCTAAATATCAAGAATAATGAAATAATGTGATTTGTAAAAGTACAAAAAAAATGTCTTTAATTGTAAAAAAAAATCAAGAAGACAATGTACTGAAATAAAAATCGTTCTATCAGTATTACGTTTGAGAACCACCAGCTGATTATATAGTGACAATAGTGATGTGTAAAACTAAAGAAATAAAAAACAATGGGGGAGTGCTGACTGGTGTGTAGGGCTGGGTATTGCCGCCAACCTCACGATACGATACGTATCACGATACAGGGGTCGCGATACGATACGTATCGCGATACATATGTATCCCAATACTTGATCTTCAAGGCGATACGTATGCCGATATTTCACAGTAATTTACTTGCACGTTATAATAACAGTCATATGTATACCTAAAGGATATGTTTATTATGCTGGATGACAAAAATATTTTTGTTAGTAGGTCTTCTGGTTTACCACCAAGCGACATGCCTGGTCTAAATATGTACGCACTGCAGAGTAAGGAGTAGTTTTCGCAGACACACCGGGAAAATTTCTTAATAGCCATGAGCCAATATTAGTAAAAATATCAAAGTATTAAAATTACAGCTCTAAAATGTGCTTATTTGAAATATTTGGGGAAATAAAAACAGCATTTTTTTTCATGTAACACATTCTATTTCGTTTTTTTGAACAAAATAGAGGAAAACTGGTACATTAAGACACGTGCCACGTTAAGTTTATAAGTAAATGAATGTCGATATTCTTACTCTGCTTTAATTTTTCTAAGCAGAACACAGTGTCCAATTACTGGTGAACTATTTTTGCATTAATTGGAGGCAATTAACTTCAAAGATGCTGCTGGTTTTTATTTTTTTAGGTACAATGCAAGGTGCAAAGGGAAACGTTAACTGCCAATTTAAAGTTATCGAGCACTATCGATTCTATCGCCGGAGTATCGATACGTGTATTGTAATGAGGCCCGCAACGATATATTGCTGTATCGATTTTTTGAGCAGACCCCTACTGGTGTGAATCTACTTTTATCCTAACTCAAATCAGCGTTGCCGGCAAACTGTTGAACATTCTTCCAACATGTGATAGACATGGATGTTATACAGATCTCAACAGAATACACGCAAGTATCCTAATTCCCAACGTGCATAAGCAAATCATCACTCAAATGTTTTCAACACCTTAAGAAAATTAAGAAAATCCAATGTCTAAAGTGTGACATCATTTGCAACAAAATCAGAAGGACAAACTGTATGCAGGGCAAGTTCGAGTCATTGGCGCAGTTTGAAGAGAAACACCACATGACAAAGCTTCCCTGCTGTGCTTGCTTGGCCTGCTGCCACTGAAAAGAAATCGTTCCCTTTCATATTCCAGCCTGCTTGTCATGCTCATTCATATCTGGGATTCTTATCAGGCATCTGCAAGGATTAACGCCAAAATCTGCAGTTCTGACTTTTCAAACCCGACAGCTGATTTCACTTGATTATTCCGGTGCGTCTTCCCGCTTTGGAGTCTGTTCACACCAGGCAAACAGACAATGGATACATAACCAATGTTACAAATTTAAAGTACAACAAAGAAAAGAAAAATATTTTATTCTTTTGAAATTGATAGAACATGGTGGCAAACATTGTGGTGTACATAAATATAAAGTATGCGCTTTGACTGTGCACAGCTCTCCCCTGCCTGATAATTAAATAAGTCGCTTTCATTTAAATATATCTCAGCATTTCTTTTTTTCCTTGCACCCACAACAAGGCTATTTTTAACCAGAATAGTCCACTCCACAGAGTGTGACGACACTTGCTTGTGGGAGGGGGAGGATATAACACGGACAGACAGAAAGAGCCAAAGACAAGGAACGCACACAAGACTGCCCGCTGAATAATTCAGCATGTAGTCTTGCAGCCAAGTGGAGGATGGTCAGGTTTGCATTTCTGACTGACTGACTGGAATTTTAAAAAGTTTAACTGTACACAGAAAGCTTGTGAGGACTTGATGTTTGTGTTGGATGGCAGTAATGGACCCATCATTACATCATACATAAACTCGGTGTGATATTGGTTAATGCATGAATTTTACTGCCGCTATCACCTATTAAGCTAAAGATGAAGTGCAAAAGTGGTGCAGTGTTCAAGGTTAAAAACTGCAAAGACTTGGAAAGACTTGGCAAATAATCGATGCCTGCCCCAGGTTGACCTATTTCCCATTTGCATGTTTATCAGGTTCTGTGCATAAAAGAATAGCTTGTAATGTATAGGTTAACACTGAATCTGCCCGTTAGCTGATAAAATAAAGTTTTGCACGTCTACCTCACAGCCAAGAGGTCTGGCTTAGAATTTTGGCTTAGTCCCTCGTGTGTGGAGTCTGCATGTTCTCCCTGGTTGTCTGAATACTTCGGTTTCCAGCCACAATTTAAAAAACGTTAGGTTAAACTCATTCAAGCCCAAAAATGTGTACATACATTTTTTAATACTTTGCCCTTCACTCCCAAAAATATATTCATGTTTTTTTTGTTTTTTTGTTTTTAATGCAAGAGCATACAGAAGGCTTTGAAACAGCTTCTGACATGAAGAGGTGGCTTAAAGCAATAGTAGTTATTACAAAAAACCGCCAGCAGGTGGCAGCAGAGTATAAGAGTTCAGCCAGGGTCATGTTTTTCTTTTTTTTTTTTTTTCTTTTCAGCCAGGGCCATGTTGCAGTAAGCTCTTTGTGCCAGTGTTTTCAAAAGGAATGTGAATAATGATGAAACTTTGCTATATTTTAATGCTAATTGCTGCAAAACAAAAACAGATACAAATATACTTTTTTTCCCCTGAGGAAAGAAGAGACTAATCTTTCTTTTGGTCGGTTCCATGTTTTTATAGCAATAGAACACAATATTCTGTGGGACTTGCAAAATCAGTCAAAATCCAGTAAAACAGCCAGGAGCAAAAGGGGGTTGCTTAAGTGAAAATGGCGAATGAGTTCATTGAAGACTAGGCTTGAGGAGTAACGCAATACATGGACTGGCATTACATATTCAGAATACAATTTTTTAACAAACCGTTACAGTTACAGAAAAAAAAACAAATAGGCCTAATTAGATTACTGGTACAGTTAATAAAGAATGGGGATCATTTCGCAAAATTACTATTTCCACACGTAAAGAAAGACGCCATTGTTTATTTGAATCCTCAGCGGAACAAGTGGATAAACGTTCACAATTACCATGTAGCGCAATGTACCTTCTAACCCCACTCGCACAGTGGTTGTGAGCAAAAAGGTCTAAACAGTAAATTATGGTGAGTAAATTTGACTCTCTTTGGAGTGGGACCAAATATTTACACTTGGAAGAGAGTAAAATGAAGAATTGAAACAAAAAAGTCACTCAAGGGTTGAGGAACGAACTCACAACCTTCTATTTGGGAGACAGCCAATCTAGTCTGTTCATCAGCTGGAATCTTCCGAACTCCAAGGGTTCAATTCTTTATTTTACTCTCTTCCAAGTGTAAATATTAGCCTACTCTAAAACTGAGTATATTTGGTGCCACTCTAAATAGAGTCAATTTTACTCCACAGAATTTACTATGTTCTGTCAAAGGGAGGTGGATGAACTGGCTGTGATGTGTCCTCCGAACGTGGCCAGTTTAAAAGGTCTGTCTGTCTATCTGTCTGTAGGTCAACACTTATATACGCAAAATTTTGCTACTTGTGAGCAGATATTACCCACCTCAAACTAAATCTAATTGGACAACATTTGTGGAGAACACACCCCGTTATGAAAAGCAGTCACTCACTCTTCATCCTGCAGCCGCTCCTCATCTTCTTGGTTTTGCGACTGATTGCGTATCGGCGCCAGACCCTCGGTCTTGGTGTTGTAATTGTGGAAGCAGACGTTGAGTTTCTCATCAAACTCGTTGACCAGGTCCTCCATGGACTTGAAGCTCATCATCTCGGAAAAGTTCTCCAGCTCAGAGAAGTCCTCTCGGGTGATGGAGACCAGCGGGACATTGGTGGTGGTGTAAGAGGGGTGGTTGAGCGCTGGGTGGTCAAACTCATCCTTACGACAAGGCCGGAGGTCCTCAAACTCCTCATCCAAACATACAAGAGGGGCTTCCATGGTATCCCCTGTTGGGTCACTTTCTGCAGTACAAAAGCTGTTGAGATACAGTACAGTACAAATGTGGTTCAGTCAGGGCTGTCATTGGTCACGCACTGAGCACTGACGTGCAATTCCCTCCATTCTCACGCTCTCACGCTTTACTTTTATTTCTCACACTAGGAAAAAGTATCTGTAACCAAGATAGTATTTTGTCCAGAATAAATTTGATAGCTTCATTATTTTTCATATACAAATAATACCTTTAAAATCACATTTTGCACTTGCTGTTGACAGAAGATGACATCATGAGTGCTGAGGAAATAGGCAACGACCGATCACGGCTCACCTGTTTTCTGAGTTTGGCCATGTCGGGTTTACAAGATGAGCTGTGATTGGTCGTTACATGAGGCCTGAGCAACTGTGGATTTTGCATCTTATTTCATATTCCACAAAGGCAATATTCAACAGTATACCATGTTAGATTAGGGGGCTGCATATAACTTATTATTGCGCCTCATTTTGCAGAAGGGGACACATTGTGATCATTGAGTGCATTTTAACGCTCCGACACGCACTTGGCCTTGTGTTCTTGTATTCCCCATCTCCATGCGGCTTAAGGAAGTGTTCCTTTACTTTTGCTCAATAGCTAGTTGCGCTGGTATACATTTGCTCAACTTGGCATTGGAAATCACATTTAGGACACTGAATCCCATCATTCAACTCAACTGTATATTCATAAAGCACGTTGAAACAACCACTGCTATTTTCATGGAACCCACTTTACGTACCTTACTGTACATCTCTAGTAGCTCGAATAAAATGTTGCATGTGTGACTTTACTCATTTCACTGGCTACAGCTAAAGTAGAATTTCAAGTCAGTCAGTGGGATGAGGCTTAATCTTGATTTTCTGGAGTAGGGTGGGCTGAGTAATACAAAATTGTTTTCATCAGCTGTCCTGTTTCTATTTTTATAGCTGTTTAGTGATACCAAAATAAATGTTCGTTCTCTTTCAATGTTGCCCGTGGTCACCTATCATTTGATGTCTTACATTTGAACTAACCTTAAACTAAATTTGCATACACAATCCTTGTATGGGGGTGGATTTTGGTGGATTACAATATAAAGCCATACCATGATTGTGTCAGTAGTGCCCCCATCTGCTCAATTGACCAATATGCCAAAAGGATTTAAAGGATGTCTCCTGAATCATGTCTTTCCAAACCTAATGAGGAATGGCACAGTGTTGTCTAGACAAAGACATAATGGAAGTGGGTGGACCAGAAGGGGACCGTGTCCCAAAGGGAGTCCAATTAATTGGCTTTAGCGCTACACCACAGATAATGAAGTATCTTCACTTGAATTTGCTATTTGTTCATTTTCAATGTTACTGTTTGTCCATTTTCAATTATTACACTTATATAGAAGTGGGAAATGGTACACTGTTTGCACAAAAATACTCATCACTGTTTCCCTACCGAGGGAGTTCATTACTTTTACCCATCACTATGACACACAGGTGATTATGCGCCAGGCTGTAAATAGAGCGTAGTCAAAGTTGTGAGGTTTAATTGTTAATTGAGTACAAACAAGTCAATTATTAAAAAATAAATAAATAAATAAATAAAATCTTGATGATCACGTCATTTAGTTGTCACCATTAAGTGCTGTGATTCACCAGCAGGATATTTCTTTCTCCCTCATGCGCGGTCCTGCATCGAGACCGGTTTTCTGCTGTTACTCTGACAACAGTAAATGTTTACTTACTTTTTCCAATCACTCCACTCACCCGTTGAGAATATTTTCAGATATGTTGCCGTAGAATGAGACAGAAACTTGGGTTCTGGTATTTTGCTCAATGGTACTAAAAAAGGGTACACAATTTCTGTAAAATGTATCCAATCTATTAAGTCGATGGGGAGTTTATCAGGGAGTTTGGAATATATGTACCATATTTAGGGTTGAAATTATTTTAATAATCGTTTAATCTGCCAGATATATTTTTGATTAATTGACGAACTGGATGAAACATTTTTAAAGTCTCCGTCCGTTTATTAAAAAAATAGAACATTATTTCAAATTGACAATGCAGAAAATTCACAGACATGTATTAATTATGATTCCGTTACTGGTTTAGTTTGTCATTTGTCAGAAAACAGGCAATAATGTTGATCGTTTTCCAAAGTGAAAGAAAATGTTTGCAAATGCAACAAAGATAATAAGTCAGCTTTCATGAATATTTATTGCTGAAATACAAAGGATTTGGACAATTTTAAATGATTAATCAATTATCCAAATAGTTGTCGATTAATTTGATAATCGATTAGTTGCTGAATAATTGATTACAGTATTGTGGCATAGATAGTTCTTGGGATATGGGATATGAAAATGTATGGGAATAAACAGGTAATTTGAATTTATACAATGTAAATGCAAATATTTGTTTTCATGCTTGACTAAATGATATGAATAGTAATAATAATAATTTAAAAAAAAGGTCAGGATAACTTAGCTTCATAAACAATCACATTGAATACCTTTTTTATTATTATTTTTTATTTTATTTTTTACTATAGTAGATCAAGAATACTGGATACAGTATGTGGGTGGACGGCAAATGTGTGACTTTGATACTGTTTATTGCTGTAAGAAAGATCTGTGATGGAGGAATGCACAATGAATGCAGGGGGTGTGGCCTTAATTGCTCTCCATTATCACAGTATGCGAGCAGTGAGTGCGTGTGGAAATGAGGGATCCAAAGTGCAGGGTTGGTACATATGGATTGCATTCAACAATATCACATTCATTATACATAAATGTTTTGGTCTTACGGGTTATGTTCAAATAAAGGTAAATGAACCACATATTAATATGAAAGAGTTTATCTACTTCAGTCACCTAATCATATCCAAATAACTTCAGTTTCCTCAGAGCTCTTTTTCCAGTCATACTGTTGCCATTTTGTATATCCCAGTCTATTTTACGTACAAGTTAAATTTACACCTAAAGTGTTTATTGTGCATACGTGCTGAAAACGATACATAATGCACGTGTTTGAGCTATCATACCGCCGGTGTGTGACTAGAATGCGTGTCAGCAGATTTCTATCGAACCTTTACAAAGAGAGAATCGGCTCTGATGCACAGTGATGCACCAATCACACTTTGGTTTACAACGAGAGGAATCGTGCCATCACTTTTACAGATTGGTGTTTCAATTTAAATGGAAGATCCTGTTTTATTTTAAGAAACATTATGTATACATTTAATGGTCAGCTTATCACTTAAAGATGATGTCAATGACCTTTTTGAAAAATATCACATTGTAAATACTGGTCAATTTATTCATTTTTTCCCCCCCACATAATCATATCACATCTAAGATGGATTCCACTTTGAATCAGTATTCGGATGGGGGTGTAACGAGTAATGGTTGACAAGCAAGTGTATGTCATCAGCTCATCAGGGGAAGAAAACAAGGAGTGTGGGGGGAGGGAAGTGCGAGAAGAGAAGCTAGAATTGAGGAATAAAAGATGGAGGGGATGGTGGATACAAGGCCCTGATGGAAGGATGGTGAGGCAGGACGAGGATCACAAACACGGCCTGGTCATGGCAAAATGAATAGCAGACTGTTGATTACCTGCAGTGGATGTGATGTTCCTGTTGTGATGTTCCTTCTCAGGCACGTAGGCGGTGTCTCAGCCAAGCTTTGTTGCGAATCTCACTGATGAGCGGATGCTACATTCAAACCAGAGTGAATAAGAGCAAATACTGAAAAAGGAGGAGAATCTAGATGGCGTTAAACTCTGTCCGTATCCCTTCCCTCACCCGTTTGCCCACAGCCGCCCTTATCTGTCCTCCCACAGTCCCTTGTTTTCCCATCAATAGGCAGCCAGCCCAGCTCATGCAGCGCCTGCGCACCAAACATCCTCTGACGACATCAGCTCGCCCCTCCCTCTGCTCTTTCCTTCCCAGCATCTCTCTCCCTTTGTCACCTCCTCAATGTGAGCTTTCATGCCCAAATATAAAGGAGGAGGGGTGAAAGGACTGGGAGGCTGGGGCAAGTGGTTGTTTCTGCATCCAACTGTCAACCTCTGTGATGCTTATTCATTTTCTGTTTTCATGGACGTGAATGCATCAGTGTAGCACGGTGCCACGTAATGAAAATAAAGTCAAGTACTTTCTCTCCAGCCCAAGTAACTGCTGAATTCAAAATCAACTTGAAATTTGTAGCATTTTTAGGCTTTTTCAAATCCGTATTTCTCCATTCAGAGCGTACCTTAACTTTAAATTCTATTGAGTAATCTTTCCTAAGGGCAGATCATCAACAACAAGTAATATGAAAATATGTCCAGAATGTTTTGATTGTTGAGATGCTAATCAGATTTATTGGCAAACACAAAAGGAATGTTTCTTCATGGTCACAACCCATTCGAACGGGAAGCCTGGTGGTTCACTATTTAGAGCCCTGAAATTATCATTCATAAGCAGATGATTCTCGTGAGTTGCAAGCTCAGATTTTAAGGAATAACAAATAACATGTTAGGACCGTTTGCCAGCAGCAAAATATTTGATTCACTTAAAAACTTTTTGGGGTTCCACCCAATAGTGGTTAAATCCTTTGTGGACAAATGTAAAAAAATTTACAGGTGTGACCCGTGTCTGATTAATCTTATTTCCACCAACGTAGTTGCAGCTCTTCATTTGGTGAGTAGCAAATCCATCCATGCCTGCCTTGTCTCACACCCCCTTTTGTTTTTATCTATTTGGTTTACCAGTCCTGTGGTAGCCCAATTGACTGGTTTGTTTGAAAATCCATTTCCAATTTACTATCTTCCCATTCTGTTTGTACTTGGTCTTCTAGATTTTAGACACTGCTGACAGGGAACAACCACCATCTTTTGCAACACTGCGTAATGTTTTATCTTCTTGAAGAAGTTTAAGAATTCCCTCCTAATTCCTCCTCTGGTGGAGCCATAATTCGTGTCAATCCATTTAGTGCAACAGCTCTCCAAGGTGTGAGCAATCTTATTTAATTAACTGCTGACTAATTGTAAAATGAAATCTGATGCAGGCAGAGCTGAAAATTACCAGCTGATTCCATTATTTTTCAATTGATAATTAAATTAATTTAATATAAAAATGGTTGCTGGTACATGGACTGTGCGCTTGGATGTTTATTTTATTTATTTAGTTAATTTAATACATGTAAAGTGCATTACTTATTATTTTTAATTGTTTTTAGTTAGTATAGTTTTTCTGCAGAACTGAGTGATTCTATATATTTTATTCCTCTCCTTTCTGTAAAAAAAAAAAAAAAAAGGGACTGAATACAACTACTGTATTTTCTTTCTTGCTTTTTAAAAAGTACTTTAAAAGCAGAAGAGCATTTTTTGAATAAAAATAGTTTTGTGGAACATCTTGTGATTTTCTGATTTTTCTCCAAAATTACACATTTAAATGATCATCCTCCAGGACCGTTGAGTCAATGATGTTTGCCGGGGGGTAGTCAAGTCAAGTCAAGTCAAGTCAAGCCAAGTCAAGCCAAGTCAAGCCAAGTCAAGTCAAGTCAAGTCAAGTCAAGTCAAGTCAAGTCAAGTCATCATCTTATTTATATAGTGCTAGTTGATGGGCTGTTGTCCGGCAGGAGGCCTCAGGGACGACCCAGGACACGCTGGAGAGTCGATGAGAGTCTCAGCTGGCCTGGGAACGCCTTGGGATCCCTCCAGATGAGTTGGTTGAAGTGGATGGGGAGAGGGAAGTCTGGACTTCCCTCCTAAAGCTGCTAACCCGGCGACCCGACCCCGGATAAGCGGTAGTAAATGGATGGATAGTTGATGGGCTGTTGTAAAGATTGGTTGCTCTTTGTTTTCTTCATACATGAGGACGTTTATGTCTTTACTGCATTTGCTACTGAAAATAATTACACTGTACTCATAAAAAAAGAGCAACATTTAATCTGAAAATACTTGACGAAACACAAAAATGAATGTTCTCAGTTCAGAATGTGTATACTTTTAATCACAATATGCAAATCCCCTTACATACACACATCCTTACAATTTTGCACAGATCTTTGAAAACACGCACACATTACAAATGTGTAATTATTCATTCAAAAACCTGTAAAAAAATATATAGTATTATTAAATCTATATATATATATATATATATATATATATATATATATAAAATATCTTAAAATTATGGATTCAAGGTTTCTCTTCCACTGTGTCTATGGTATATTTGTCAGCCATAAAAGAGGTACATAATTTGTCCCTGAATTTTCACAAATTCAAGGTTTTTGGATGCAACATTGTGTTTGATGCATCTGAGGACAAAGTGCTACTGAATGTTCACTTCCTGAGGCAAATTTGATGAGTGATATTCACCTACATTCAATTTTCATACTGTATTTTTGAAAACGTCATCTGAAAAGTTCATCGAACTTGAAGCCTCCGCCAGCATAATGTGGCTTGTTGATGAGCTGAGGCAGCACCAGATGTTCCCCCTTGGTTTTGGACTTGTCACTGAGATGAGACAGAGAAAATACCTTACATTGCATGTAACCGGCGTCCATGAAGAAAAAGATCATTTGAATGACATCATCGTCAAATCTTTTCCAGCAGGTTCTGTTAAGATGTTCTCTTGTGTTTTCTCAGGTAATCAATGGAGGACTGATGATTGTTCCAAGAAAACAAACCAAACACAAAGATTAACATTTGCTTGGTTTGTCAAGGCTTAGCGGTCCATTGTATTCAAGTACCAACACAGTAAACTCATCGCGACAACCAATCGGCAATGGCGATTATGCTTGCGTCTCTCACAACATCAAAACAACGACGGTGGCGAATTGATCATCGTTGGTTGTGAACAATGAGAACTTGTTGATCGCTTCTGCTACCAATACTGAGACCGAGCAGGCCTGAAGACTGATAAGTGCGGAAATTAGCGTATCTGGTAAGTCGGGTGCCCATTTCCATAAGGTCAAAAAGGAGGACATATTTTTAGAAATTAGTAAGTGTTCCATCGCTATAATGTGGTTCACTTTTCACGGCCTTGATGTTTCGCGTATTTTGCACGCATTTTTTATTTTTTTTTACAGTAATGTACCTATTTTATAACATTTATGAAGGTTTGAAAACTGAGAATGTTTCAACAAGAGAGAAATGTGAGAAAATGCCTATATGAGAAAAGTGTATAAACTGTGTGGTGAGGGGTTTGAAAGCCTGAAAACATTTATAATAAATGTAAAACATAAACATAAAGCTAAATACTTCGCTGATTTCATTTATTGAGGGTATTTTTTGGAACCTAACCCCAGCGGAAAACTGGACGGAACACTGGACATCAGACACGCGGTGTATTTTCATCAACAATAAAGTTTTGCATGGTTGCAGTTTTGCATTAATTTACAGTACCATGTTTTTGAACCACTAAGCAGTGACACGCTTCAGTTACAGTGTGATGTACCACAAAACATAACTTATATTGAAAAGGAAAAAAAACAAAACAAAAACAACGTCCCCGTGTGACGTTCTATGGCTGCTTTGCCCTGACTGTTCGCGTCCACATCATACCGCCAAAGCATGCAGAAACCGTGAAACGAGTCGAAACTGCTTTTGACCAGGAAATTGTGCTCTTTTGTCCATTGAATATTAAAAGATGTCCGGTGTTTTGGCATTTTTGCTAGCGCTGTCTTTTTGCTGCTTTTTCGCTGCTGTCAAAGAAGACGGAGAGGATCTGACGTAGTCCAATAGCCACACGTGGAGCTTTGTTTACATTTATTGAACCAATGATATACAAGAATTTTGACTCAAGCCACTCTTGGCCAATCACAGACCAGTTGTGACAAGCGTGGGGTGGGGCTGATGTTGGGTCACAAAAACTCAATCGCGGCTCATTTTCTTTAAAAAGAAGGACAAACCAGCGTACTGCTTAGGGTTGCGCAGGCCTAAATTAGGCCACCCTACTGATAAGTACTACTTGTTTACAGCAATCACTTGTAGCCGTAGCTAGCAATAGCATTAGCCACACCAACACACTATCTCATCTAAGAAATGGCATTAGTATCTACCACTCGCAGTAACTATCACTTAAAACCTGGAAATGCATTTTTGCACAGATGCAAGTGTGTTGTCGCCGTTAGCCATTTTCCTAAAGTTGAGTCGGCATGCGACAACCACAAAGTGAGCAGATGTTTCAATAATGATTGACGAATGGCAAACTTAAACCATGTCAGACTCATTTTCACCTATGTAACGCACAGCTGGTCATAAAAAATAAGGGGAAGCTCTTCTTATTTTTTTATGCTTCAGGCAGATCATCCACACAGTAGACGAATGTCTGGGATGGCCCACTGTTCCATAAATCCCCAGAGAGGCTGAGCATCCGAAGGGCGGGAAAAAGCCCAGCATTTATCCAATGTAAAACATGTAAAAGGTCCAACACACAATCAAGGTCACATTCTTGATCTCGTCATCTATAAAGGTGTTGACATTTTATCTGTTGAGGTGAAAGATCTGGCTATTTCAGATCATTCCTGTGTGTTTTTTGAATTACAAACAATCCCAGAAGTTCAAACAACTACTGTCTCTATTTAAAAAAAGGTACATAAATGAGAATACAAGCAACATGTTTATGGAATTAATGGCTGCATCACCAACTGTAAATGCAGAGACCATTGATGAACTTCTTTGATTGAATTCACCTCAAAAATCTCGAATGTTTTGGATGCTGTTGCTCCTATTAAAACTAAGACCATTTCATCCCGAACTAAAACACCTTGGAGGTTTGCTACCAACATAATGACTTTGAAATCTAAATGCAGAAAAGCAGAGCGAAAGTGGAGAAAAACTAAACTCCAAGTTCATTTTGACCTGTACAGACAATGTCTGTCATTTTAACCAAGAGTTAGTAATATCTAGACAACAACACTTTTCTGAAATTATTAGTAGGAACCTCAATAATACACGCACTCTATTTGCCGTGGTTGACAAACAAATGCCCCAAATCAAACAGCGCCAGAACTCCTCTCAACAGATAAATGCAATGAATTTGCCTGCTACTTTAGTGAAAAAGTACAAGCCATCAGGTCAAACATTGTTACAAACCAGCAAAATAAAAAAAATGATGCAGCACTTAAAATCACGTTGGAATAATTTAATTACCATGACAGAATTTGACTCAGTGGATCAAAATACTGCAGAAAACTTGGTTCAGGAATTGAAACCTTCCACAAGCTGTCTTGACTCAATACCATCTGGCTTTTTCAAAACCATTGTGAAATCTGTTCAGATCGATTTACAGCAAATAATTAACTGCTCACTTCAATCAGGTGAGCTTCCTAAATCTCTGAAAGTAGCCGTCGTTAAGCCCATTCTAAAAAAGAGAACACTGGATGTCTCCCTGCTAGCAAATTATAGACCAATCGCAAACCTTCCCTTCGTGACCAAAATAGTTGAAAAAGTGGTTTTTAATCAACTCAGCAATTTCTTGAGCTTAAACGGACTTTTGGATAAATTCCAGTCAGGTTTCCGACCTCATCACAGTACAGAAACAGCTCTGATTAAAGTACTGAATGATATAAGATTGAGCACTGATGCAGGGAAGGTATCGGTGCTCGTCTTGTTGGACCTCAGTGCAGCATTTGACACGATTGATCATAATATACTGTTAGACAGGCTGGAAACTTGGGTGGGGTTAAATGGAACAGTCCTTAAATGGTTCAGGTCCTATTTGGAGGAAAGGAGTTACTTTGTGACTATTGGAAATTTTGAATCTGATCGAAAGGCCATGACATGTGGGGTCCCTCAAGGGTCAGTCCTTGGACCCCTGTTGTTCAGTCTGTATATGTTACCTTTGGGTCAAATGCTTCAGAGCGCCGATGTTGACTATCATAGTTATGCAGATGACACACAACTGTATTTATCAATGTCCCCAAATGACAGCAGTTCTATTAACGTATTGTGTCATTCTCAATTAACAAATTAACAACTGCATGAACCAAAATTTCCTTCAGCTGAACGAAAACAAAACGGAGCTCATTGTTTTCGGCAATAAAGAAAAGAGGATTGCTGTTAAAAACAGCTTGAGTCACTGTCTTTAGAAACTAAAGACTAAGTTTGAAATCTTGGGGTACTACTAGACTCAGACCTGACCATCAGCAATCATATCAAATCCATCACTAAAACAGCATTTTACCAGCTGAAAAACATATCCAGACTGAAGGACTGCATGCTTCAAGCAGACCAAGAGAACCTTATCCATGCTTTTATCTCCAGCAGACTAGATTACTGTAACGGTCTTCTGACTGGACTCTCTCAAAAGAACATGAGACAATTGCAGCTCATTCAGAACACTGCAGCTCGAGTTCTGACAAAAAACAAAGAGATCAGAACATATTACTCCAGTACTTAAGGATTTACACTGGCTCCCAGTCAGCTGTAGAATCGATTTTAAAGTTCTGCTACTCGTCTATAAATCACTAAATGGTTTGGGTCCTGAATATATCCAAGAAATGCTGATTGAGTACAAACCCAGCAGGGCTCTAAGATCTACAGACTTGGGCCAACTAGTGGAACCCAGAGTTCGAAGCAAACATGGTGAAGCTGCATTTAGCTATTATGCTGCACACAGATGGAATAGGATGCCAACAGAAGTGAAGTCACCCCCGAGTGTAAATGCTTTTAAATCCAGGTTAAAAACTTTGCTTTTTCTTATACCTTTGATTAGGGACTTTTAAACAGCTTTAATTAAGTGTTTGTTTTTTTTTATTATTTTAAACTTCCTTATGTTAAATGTTTTAACGTTTGTTGAATAATGTTTTAAGATTGTTATTGTATGTTCTTTTTAGTAAATTTTGTAACCTATTTTCATTTATTTTTCTTCCTCTGAATGTTAACTACTGTTTCTTGATGCTTATGTGTTGTCTTTCTTTGTGTAAAGCACATTGAGTTGCCTTGTGGATGAAATGTGCTATACAAATAAACTTGCCTTGCCTTGCCAATGACCGTCCAGTTTTGCGCAGTGGAACAACCCACTCTACAAAGCAGCGTCTGACTGTGTAAATAAATAAATAAATAAATAAATAAAAGTGCTGTGGAACTGCAGGGAGGAATGAGAAGGAAGTCGTCTCAGTTAATTGAATTGGATTTTGATGGCCTGGGACCTTTTAACGGGAAACCAACCCTTGTCAATCTGTCAGGCAATTATGACTAAATTAACTACCTGGAAAGTACACAAGTGTAACTAACACCAGCCAATTAATGGAGCTTACCTTTGCTTTTTCTGGCTGAAGTACTTCTTCCTGAGGTCTGCCAGCTCACTGATCAAGTTTTGATTCTCATTTTTGTACTCACTCATCTTTGAGTCTAGCACTCTCACTTCTGCAGTCAGTGCCTGTGGAATCAAAATAATGATTTGGAAAATCTGCTACCGTGTTTTGACTGAACCCAGAAATTGTGGTATATGATACACGCGTCATTGATGACTAAGTCAAGAAAAACATATTGTTACCATTAACTTTTTGGTCCTTTCCCTCAGTGTCCATTGGCAATGTTGAAGCTGCTCAAGTGCCTCCGCACCTGGCTTACGAGCCAAAATTTGCTGCAGCTCTACATACAAATTCTCCTTTTCCTATTTTGACAAAGAGGAAAAACATTTTAATCAGAAAGTCAATAATTCTAGGCACATTTGTAATTTTGAAGGCCAATTTGTCAATTTTAAAGAAATCCTAACATATGACAATAACACAGATTGATTTTATAAGCACAGACATGAAGATAAACTAAAACAAGACCAAACAATTCAACCACTTTATGGAAAAAACAAAACAAAACAAGTTGGCACCTGTAATAAGAATTCTTGTTCTTCAAAGTCTTCAGTCTTGTTGATGAGTCTTCTCTGTAACGTGTGAACCTTCTGGAGCAGTTCATACTTGCAGGGGTCACTGCCCTGTCATTGATCAAATGTGTTAATGCTGTGTGAAAGTTTTAGGATCAAGTTGACTTGCAGTCGGCTTTCGATGTGAGATACAATAAAGACAATACATAGGAACCTCTGAAATTCTAAACAATTTGGAAGTCTGACATTTTTGAGTAAAATATGACTCTGAAGCCACCAAAATTTCAAATTATCATCATAATCATATCACCTGAAAACTTAGCATTACTCACAAGAACTGTTTTCAGCAATCAATGTTTTCAGGACTGTCACTGTATTATCACAAACCAATATGGCTTATATCAATATTATTATTTTGACCTTTTAACTAGTGTTGTTCTGATACCGATACTGGTATCGGCAGAGGCCCCGATACTGCATTAAAACAGTGGTATCGGTATCGGTGAGTACTCACAAGTAACATGCCGAACCATTAATTCCAACGCTAATATAGGATTTTGCATGCAGCATCTTGTGTCTTGCTCGTGCACGACATTCACTGGTATGTGACATGTTCACGACATGCTGATCTAAGATATCCTATTGGCTCTTGAATGCTTTGAACCAATGGCAGGACAGCTTTTTCATGATGAGAAATAAAAACCTTAGGTATCGGTATCGGCCGATACTGCAAAGCTGGGTATCGGAATCGGTACCGGGGGCCAAAAAACGGTATCGGAACAACACTACTTTTAACTAGGGATGTAATGATACGGGCAAGATCATGATATCGTGATATTAAAACTGCCACAATATCGCCGTCCTGTTCACAATATTTAAAAGGAACACATCAGTTTAAAATGGCAGGTTTATTTCCATTTGTGCAGTTCTAGCACCCTCTGGTGGCTAGTTTATTAGTGCAATTTAATTTTCATTAAGGATGTTTTGCCCTTCTATGTTTAAAATCTAATTGTCAGGTGAAGGGGAACGTAATATGCTTGTGAACCGAGTCAATATGTGGAGGATATCAATATGTGCGTGCATTAGCAAGTAAGTGCCTCGATATTAAGTCTTATTTGAGTGTTTATATGCATTGCTGTAATTTACAAAAGCACAATCTTGTGGACTTTTTTTTTTTTTTTTTAGTATGAACTCGTGTTTTTTTTTTTTTTGTTTTTTTTACAATATTGTGACCTTTATTAGTATCGCCAACCTCCACACAATATTGTGATTGTGATTATCGTATCGTGACCTTTATATTGTGATATCGTATTGTGATGTTTGGATATCATTACATTCCTACGTATACATCATTTGAGACTGTGCATTTTCCGTTTGATGTACGTTGCAAATTGACCAGTGAAAGCACATCTTATAGCAAGATAATTTTCATTTTTTCATTTCTGCCAGACTTGGCCTTCAAAACTCCAACAATCATTGTTAGAAACAAGTGACGACACAACCTGCTGAAGATGGAAGCTGATTTTGTTTTGTTTTTTAGCCAAACGTCAACAACCTGGGATTATGAATATAATGTCTTCACCATATGGTTATTATCAATAAAGGTATATTTACCTCCAGTCGCCGCCATCTGTGAATATTTATGGGGTTTAGCTGTGACTCAAGGACACCGTTCCTCGTCCTTTCACGAGCCAGTTCTCTTTGCAGGGCAAACAGCTCTCGTCTGCAACACAGATAAGATCACCATCATACAACGGCAAATGTGGAGCTAAAAAAATTAAAAAAAAAACAGATTAACCTGC
Organism: Festucalex cinctus; assembly: GCF_051991245.1. Classification (NCBI taxonomy): domain Eukaryota; kingdom Metazoa; phylum Chordata; class Actinopteri; order Syngnathiformes; family Syngnathidae; genus Festucalex; species Festucalex cinctus. The sequence goes on from NC_135428.1 coordinate 19,490,038, forward strand.
CCACCAGATGATTATTTTTTTCTGTCTTCTAATATGAATTTAACATTTAATAAAGAGCAGTCAGTGATTAAATTACAATTCTAAAAGTGAGTTCATGATCTAAAAGTCTAGTGGGCGTGATAGTTATAAAACAGTTTGTGGCCTATATGTCAGTTCCGCTTCAACCTTATGAATTTCCTCTAGTAACAATCAGTAATAATCGGAGCTGCTATACACACACACACACACACACACACACATATATATATATATATAAATATATATATATATATATATATATATATATATATATATATATATATATATATATATATATATATATATATATATATATATATATATATATGTAAGGTCGAACCAATGGGAATTATAGAGAGTGAGAGAGATATGTCTACCAAGACATTCCGTGTGCATAGATTCTCAAAAGTATTATTTATTTTCTTACTTAAGATCATCTGTGTTGGGTATAGACTTGTCCAAGATAATTTTTTCCCGCATGATCCTCTTGATTTCCAATTTGAGGAGGCGGATGTCTTCCATCCGCTGGTTGTGATGGAAGTCCCTCTTGCATATAATTGATTGCTGGATTTTGACCTTCTCATACAACAGAGCTCGTTCTTCATTGCGTCGTAGCAGCTGCTTACCCAAGTTGTCCCGTTCCCTGATCACCTTGAAATTTCACCAACAAAGTTCAGTCAAATTGGAGTTGTCTGTGCATTTGAACTTGTTTTCGGTTTATTGTGGCATTACAATGCAGTACTTTTTACTAGAATGTGACAAACGCCAGATAAGAAACAGCACTTACTATGGCATTGCATCATGTACAGATTCTCCATAGATCTTTTAAATGTGCTGCAAGCCACAATTCATTTTCAATAATTGTCACAATGGGGTAAGATGCCCCTTTATAAGATTTTACAGACTTGTGTGATTGTTGTCTGGACTTTTTGATTTCACGCTATCAGCATTCAGTTAGACCTGTTTCAATTTTAAATTCTTGGGTTTGTTTTAAACTAATAGTAGCATAGTAGCAAGTATTTTTCACTGAAAAACAAGTACATATTGTTTGGTGAAAATAGTGCAAAAAAATACAGGTGTTGTCCCCTAAAATCATGAATAACTGAGACTAATAATCATGTTTACAATATTGTTCAACATAATTGTGATCATCACTTTCTTCCAGAGTGTAACAAAATAGTTCACTCTGGCAATTGCTTTCAACAGTCAAGTTGCCCTGATTGTTTTTTGTGACTGTTTTGGTGATGTGGAGCTAGAATTCATGGTACACACATATTGTTATCGATTCCTTACTTGATCCAGTTGTTTCTTCTGTTGCATGTTTTCAATTTCGCTGTCAGTAATAATTTTCTTCAGTCTTTCTTGTTCTGTTTTCTGCTGCTCAACACGTCGTATTTCATCATCCAGTTGCTGAGTGACCAACTTCAGCTGTCCCTGGAATTCAACACAGCGGCAGCTCAGCATGAACAAACACCAACCGACTTCCAACATTCAACACGAGCAGTGCGGTGGTACCTTGAGATTATCAATATCTCGCCCTAAGCGCTTTTGGTGCTGCTGTTCTTTGTGAATGGCCAACTCCTTTGTCTCTATCTCACCCTTCAACTGAGTATTCTGGGTGTTCATTGCCCTCATCTTTATCTTCAACTTTGCAATGCCGTCCTGGTTGGGGTAAAACAACCACATACATTAAACAACTGAAGAAATAACATGTAAAGTAGACTAAGTGCAATTTCTTGAGAAATTGTGTGGGAATGCTGAAAGCTAATTGAGAGATAAATTATGAAATGATGACCTCCTGGTTACTGGACAATGCGCTTTACCAACTGTGCCACCGAGCAGTATCAGACACCTGCTAATGATATATATATATATATATATATATATATATATATATATATATATATATATATATATATATATATATATATATATATATATATATATGTATATGTAGTGGTCGTGGAAAGTGATACTTAGAAAAAGTTCATTGACTGTTCCATTGAAAATGAATGGGGGAAAGTTGATATTTAACGTTAAATTGTTCGACTACTGTAAGTAATGTGGAATCAGACAACATATACCCCGGGAGGCGTGAATTTTTGAAGCTAGTTGAAATTTGAGCAATGTAAATCGGAAGTATTATGTGGGAGTTGTTCCACGGCAAAAAAGTGTGGAGAATAAAAACCACAATAACGTGGGAATGCTTTAGCAACAATTAAGAAAGTCATTGACATTCAAGTAAATGGAACAATGTAAACTTCATCCATACCTGAGCATCAACAAGGCTTTTGCTGTAGTGGTTCCTTTCAGTTATCACAGAATCCAAAAGCTCCTCTTTCCTTTCTAGCTTCAACTCTTCCTCTGTGACCCTCTTTTTCCAGTTGTGGATTGCCATCTCACTTGTCTCAAGGTCATTTATTTTTTCTTGAATCTTTTCAAGCAAGAAAATCAGTCAGAATTATTTCAAGGTTAGCATAGCATTAACGTAGCATCTTACAATATTAAAACGGCTTTTTTGGTGTGCTGTCCCAAAGCTTTGAAGGAAAATGTTGATGGGCACTCGGAATGTGTTAAATCAAACTAAATGTGGCTTCTATGTGCTTGCTGGGTCTATTTTCTATAACTCAGTAATATATTTGTCTTTCTTTGTCCATTAACACTCCAATTCCATCACTTCAAACTGTAGTTGGTGCTTGAGGTGCTCTCCTAAATGTTCCATCGTGGAAATCAAAGCTGAAATAAAATTCACCGTTTTTGTGGGCAATGTGGATTGTTTTTTTTTTTTTTTGGTTTATTTAAAAAAACAAAGAACAAAAACAAACGAGGCAGTGTAACCAGCTCGATAATTGTGATTCACTCAAGGGAGTTCTTCACATTTATCAATCTCTGGGACTGCTCCACGTTGATTTGCTTGGGAATCTGCTAGAACAGAATGGGCTCTTTGCACAAATCCACTACTTCCTGAACTCAACACCACTCCTTCATTTCCTGTCTTTCATGAGTGGACAAGCTGATTAATCCAGGTGTGCCTGATCTCAGTAACTACAACGACATTGGCCAGAGACACCTGGATTAATCAGTTTGTCCACTCATGAAAGACAGGAAACAAAGGTGTAGTATTCAGTTCAGGAAGTAGTCAAGCTGCGCAAAGAGCCCATTAATTGCACCGTTCATTTATGGATGTATTCAGACCAGAAAAGTCCTCAAGTCTGCTTGTTTGGTCCTGACCAAAAGTGGACTTTTTTTTTTATTTGTTTGGTGCTGTTTATATTCACACTGTGCTTTTTGCAAGTGGACTATATTGCGTAATCACGTTGACCCGTGTGACGATCTGTGCCAGAAATGCAAAACACTAGTGAATTTGATATTAGTTAATGCTGCCACTGATGGCACAACCAATTATGTTCATGGGGAATATACAGATGGGTTTGAGTAGTTTTCTCCTGAATAAACAAAATCGTAATTTATAAACTGTATTCTAGATAGTAAAATTACAAATATATATATTTTTTAAGAGTGCGGGGGCAATATGATGAGAAAAAAGTGGCAAATTTGCCACTTTTTAATATGACGAGAAAAAAAATGGCAAATTTGCCGCTTTTTAATATGACAAGAAAAAAAAAAGCAAATTTGCCGCTTTTTAATATGACGAGAAAAAAAATGAAAAATTTGCCACTTTTTAATATGACGAGAAAAAAAAAAGGCACATTTTCCACTTTTTAATATGACGAGAAAAAAACGCATATGTCACGCTACACAAGTCACAGTTTGCAAAATGAGTCCGGAGGAAGCACTCCTTAAGATGTACTTTTCGGTCGGGTTTTCAAACAAGGAGATATTAATTGCTTTAGCAGAGATTAGCAATATCATTGTTGCCAGTTTATAACGTGGCATATTTACCACTTTTTTTCCGGCATATTAAAAAGTGGCAAATTTGCCACTTTTTTTCTCGTTATTTTAAAAAGTGGTAAATATGCCACTTTATAAACTGGCAACTATGATATTGTTAATCTCTGCTAAAGCAATTAATATCTCCTTGTTTCAAAACCCGACCGAAAAGTAGATCTTAAGGAGTGCTTCCTCCGGACTCATTTTGCAAACTGTGACTTGTGTCGCGTGACATATGCGTTTCCTTTCTGCTGACACAAACAGCACCTAACCTGACCCCACCTCCTAAAAAAATATATATATTTCTACGTGGCACTAATACGCCGTTGTATAAAATGGTGTGATAATCTGAAGTATTTTAGCATAAAATGCAAGAAAAAACATTAGAAGTTAGAAACTGATTTTTTTTTTATTTCACTGAATGTGAAAATATACAGCCAAGTAAATTTTTGGTAAGCTGCCTATTTTCAAAAGTCATTTTCCACCACTTATCCTGTTCAGAGTTATGGTAAGGAGCATCTTACATTCAACAGTTGTCATACATAATATAACATACCTTTTGCAAAAGGTTGTTGTTTTCATTGACGTAGCGGTCACGTTCTTTTTCCAGCTCCTGGATGAACTTGCGCTGCTTCTGTATATCCTGGCAATTGGCAGTAATCTCTTGTTCGAGCACCTTTTTGTCGGTTTCAAGCTCCATCACAAGGCACTGCTCGATTTCCACTGACTCGGTAGCTTTGGCCAGACTCTTTTGATTGGGATCATCAACACATGTAAAATGACTTGATTAATTGTACAGATGGTTTAAAAGGCAGAGAAGTAACTTAAAAAAACAAAACAAAAAAACAATACCTTAGTCAACATGTCTCGTTCTCTGGTCAGATCAGAAATTATTTTCTTGTCAACTTCTATTTGCTTTTTTGTAGCTTCAAACTCTGGAAAAGGCCAAAGGATAGGCAAAGTTTTCATTTGATCACACAGACCAGGGTTACCCAAATCGCAACCCCATGGCCCATTTACAGCCTGCCATTCTTTTTTTTTTTTTTTTTTTTCCCAGCTCACAGCTGTATTTATACACACACACACATACACACACACACACACACACACATATATATATATATATATATATATATATATATATATATATATATATATATATATATATATATATATATATATATATATATATATATACACACACACATATACTGTGGCATTTTCACCATGGGTGGCTAGGCGTGTCAGGAGATTAAAGTTTTTAATCGTCATTAATAATCGCACATTTTTATGTGTTCTAAATGTACAATACGTTTTTAAATACTCTTGTTAACATAAAAGTGGCAAGATTTTAAACTAATAGAAATATGGCTTCATGTTTTAATCATTGATAGAGTAATTTCAGAATAATTCAAAATAAGAGCTTTCTAATCTTTAACATGAGTTTATGAAATTCTGCACATTTTTAAAATTATAAAATACAACTGGGCGCCAGTCTCCTCAAATATATGCATTATTATTACATTTATTACTGCTAAATTCTGACGTGGACATGTCTGCTGTGTTGCGACTGGAATTTCCCCAGAACAGGCTTTCCATTAACTCATTCAATCCCAAAAACGTGTAAAAACGTTTTTAAAGATTTTGTCCTTTCACAAAACGTTTTTTTTTTTTTTTTTTTTGCAAGAGCATACAGAAGGTTTTGATGCAGCTTTTAACATGAAGAGGTAGCTTAGAGGGGCTGTCTGCCGATTTCACTCAGGAAAATGCACTTTTTAAAGACAGGATTTAAACAAACAAACTACTTCTCAATTTATAGATATGGACTTTTCATAACGTGTGGGAGTAATTTTGTCCTAAACCCCCACACCCCCAGCATTTTTATGTATTTTGCCATTTTGTTTGTTTGTTTGTTTGTTTGTTTGTTTGTTTGTTTGTTTGTTTGTTTTGTAAACAGCGGGCCGTTTCTGTGGAAAGGCAGTGTTTACACCCTTCCAGCCAATCGCAGAGCGGGGGTGGGGGGTGATGTGTCACAAACGGACTGGGCGAATGTGTCAGCTGTGTGACGTCACTCCCGCGGCAATTTGAAAGCACGCATGGATTATTTTTTTCACTCACTCATTTACACATGTAAGCTTCTGTGAGTGAGTGAGTGAGTGAGTGAGTGAGTGAGTGAGTGAGTGAGTGAGTGAGTGAGTGAGTGAGTGAGTGAAAAAAAAAAAAAAACTAATCCGTGTGTGCTTTCAAATTGCCGCGGGAGTGACGTCATGCAGCTGACACAAACACAAAATGGCAAAATACAGGCTCGGGGTGTGGGGGGTTAGGACAAAATCAACCCCACACGTTATGAAAAGCCCATATCTATAAATTGAAAAGTAGTTAGTTTGTTTAAATCCTGTATTTAAAAAGTGCATTTTCCTGAGTGAAACCGGCAGACAGCCCCTTTTAAGCAATAGTAGTTACAAAAAAAAAAAAAAAAAAGGCAGTTGGCCGCAGAGTATAAGAGATTGTCCATGGGGCCATGTTGCAATAATCTCTTTTTGACAGTGAGTTCACCAGGAATGTGAATATTGACAAAACTGGAAACAGATTAAAAACATACTCTGATGAAAAAAAGAGATTTTCTTTTGGTAGGTTCAATGTTTTTATAGCAATAAGACAATATTTTGTGGTCTTTGCAAAATCAGTCCAAATCCAGTAAAGCAGCCAGGAGCGAAGAGGTTTTCCTTGGGAAAATGGTTGGGAGTGAATGAGTTAATCACGTTTTAAAAAAATATAGTGGCATGAAAGGAACTTTAAATTAACTCATTTTGACCCCCTAATGGATACATAAAATAATGTGAAAACGCCACAGAAAAAAATTGTGTGTTCAAATTAGGTGCGCTTAGCGAGTAGCAATGCAAGATGGCAGCATGTGGCTTCACTTCTCGCAACGGCGAGTTGGCGGTGGCAGCAGCCCAGGTTCTTATGTACCGTACGTCCGTGCATGAGCATTATATGCTGTTTTGTCAGATTGTTTTGAGATTATTTACTGTAATTGAGTATAAGGGACATTTTATCTCAATGCAAAGGGCCAACAGGGAACACATCATCACAATATATCTGTCTGAAAACCTGTTTGTGTGTTTCGATCCACAAGACAAGCTCACATACCTTTTTCTAGACCAGCGATACGAGTTTTTAGAATCCCTCTCTGTACTTCCACATCCGCTTTCTGCTCCTCCACTAATCGGAACTTCTTTTCAACGGCCTCTTTCAGCTTTCTTTCTTTGGTAATCTCATGGCGCATCTGATTTACCGTGTCTTCTTTCATCTGACAGGACAATTACGCATAGGCAGCCAAAAATGATTGAACTATTATTATTGACAAAAAAAAACAACAACCAAAAACAACATTAAAACATATCACTGTGTAGTTGGTGAGACATTTATTGTTATTTTTTGTTAAAATTCTCTTATTTGGAATCAGGCACATTCTGTTTGAGTTGGATCATCTGCCCTTTCATTCACTTTTTTGTTTTTGTTTTGGTTGTTATATTTTAATTCACTTACTCATAGGCATCAGCTACTTTGAGGAGAATATGCATATCTGTGAGATTGATGTATTCCATGTGTACAAAGGCACCTTAATCTCGCTTAAGTTCTTCTGATTCTCCCAAAAATGGTGTTCTTTGAGTGAGACGAGATGATCTCGTTCACGCTGCAGCTTGTTGGTTTTATTTTGCAACAGCTCCAGATCCTTGGTGATTTTATCAAAGCCACTCTGTTGGAAACAAAATAAAAATCATAAAGTCAAAGTCAGAAAATCAAGCCACTGAAATTGTGGATTTTATTTCAGCCATCATGAAACAGAACTATCACAAAACTAACATAAGTCATGTACTATTTTTAAGTACTGTTTGAATGATGTGAATGGGATAAATATATAGTCTTCGGTAGGTTATGACCATTTGTCACCTCTCACATTTGACTAATGAAGTCACACATTAAAAAAAGGAAGGGATAGTCCTATTAATAAGCTTGCTTATTTTATGGTTCTTCTGAGGTAGCTTCCATGTTATTGTATTTGTCACACGACATTTTGTTTTCAGCATTTAACCTTTCGCAGAAATTAAGTGAGCGGCAACTGTGTAGGACCCAGCGACTACATATTAGTATGTCAGCACGTTGGCAAGAGAGCTACCACATCTATAAATTTACGAAAAATAAAAACACATGCATGAGGAGGACATGACAAGTACATACAAAGAGAGGACCTGTGGATTGGCTCTATACCAACCATACTCATGATAATCGTGTTTTATCATAGAATCTGTAATTACCTTCAATGACTTCAGTTGCTGCGCTAATCTCAGCTGCTCATCTTTAGAGGCTTGGAAATCCTTTTTTAGAGTTTGGATCTCTCGAACCTTTGTTTCCACATCAACGGTCTTCTCACTCAATTCTTTTTCTAGTTTTTCTTTTATCCTCTGCTCACGGGAAATCTCATTCTGTTGTAACTGAATCTCATGTTGAAGCTGCAAATAGAGAAAAAAAAGCAACAACAAACTGGATTGAATTCAGCCAATTCAATATTATCCACATTGTACAGAATACGGTTATAAAGCTGCACGGTTTAGTAGACGGCATTATATTTTTGCACCACAAACCTGAGAAATATTGTTCAAGGCATCCTCCCTTTGAGTCTCGGCCTTCTGTTTGCTTGCAGTGGCGATGTTCAGCTGTTCTCTGAGACTCTCAACTGTTGTCAGCAGGCGATCACGCTCATTTGTCAATTCTTCAATCATTTTCAGTAAATCACTGAAAACACATTTTGGGACTCAGCCACTTACATAATAAACACACTAAACACACAATAGCATCTTACTGTACAATTATTACGGTTGGGAGGCTGGACTCACCTTTGATCTTGGTTGGCAGCGGCCAAAATTGCTTGTTCTGCTACCTGTGTTAGGGTGGCAACCTCCTCTTGTAAATTCTTGATCGTCTCCAAATTGGCTTGCTCTTTATTGTAGGCAGCATCCACCATTTTCCAAGCTTTATCTAATTCCTGCGTAAATGAATGAACATTTTCATAAGAAAGATTTAACAAAGAATTGTAGACCAACTTAATAAATAAATTAATAAATTAATACAAAGTGAATATATTAAGTTAAGTTAAGTATAAGAATGCAGAGGGAATGGCTGAGGCCACCCTGAGAGCCATCACTGGCGTGCAAGCCGGCCGAACTAAGGCCTGTGATGACACTTCTCTGGTGAAAAATGACCTTGCAGCACTCAACCTTGCCATGAACGGAATGAGGAGAGACATGGCCACAAGGTTGCTTGAACTGGAGAAAAAAGTCGCGATGAACCAAAATCGTGATGAAGACGGATCTGACTGAAGGAGGTGTCGGACACATGGTTTTCACTATGCGACTACTCATGCGATCAAGTCACTGGTGAAGATGAACTGATTGAACTTTCAATAATCCATTTGCCTGAATCAAAAGTCTCCGAATGTAATCAACTGGATAACTAACTTCATGGACTTGATGAACTGAGTGAAATTTTATCATCTCTGCTGATTCTTACTATTATTGCTTGATTTTATGCGTCCTAGTTTAGTATGGGGGCGGGAATTTATAAGCTTTATGCTTCTTCCTGCCAGCCCTTTTTTTTTTTCGGTTATTATATGTCAAAATTGTATGATGAAATGTTTGATTGTCACAATGCTGTCCGAAAGGAAAAATGAACAAATAAATCAAATCAAATCAAATCAAATCAAGTTAATTCAAAGTGGATATATAAAGTTTAATTAATTATGAGTTCATTAAACTTAATATATTCACTTTAAGTCTATTTAATGTTAAATTGGTTCAACAATTTTCTTTTTTTAGAGTGGACACATGCACACATGCATAGTCTATAATGCATCCATTGAACCCCGGTGTAATCTATACCGTCTTGAGTGAAGTCATTGCTGCCTCATCATCTTGAGAAACCTTGTGGGAAGTTTCCGCTTTGGTCGCGGCTGATGCCACCTCGGCACTAAGTTCCTTGCATTTGGTCATGAGCCTTTTCTCATTGTTGCAGGACTTCGTCAGCGCATTGAGTAGTTTCTCATATTCTTCACGGATCTTGGTCATGTTTGGTTCCTCTTGGTCCTCAGTGAGCTCACTGAGGACCATCTGGAACTCCTCCAATGAATCAGCCATGTCTTCTCTTTTTGCACCTTTTCACCTCCTGTGAATAACAAATCAACATTTACAACAGATCTGGCTTTTCAGTACATTCCTTTAAGTAAAAAGAGATTAGAGTTTAATTAACTAAAATATTCAGATATTTTAAATGTCCGTATTCAATTTGACACATTAAAATAGTATTTTAAATTGTAGTATTGTTTGTTTTTGTTTTAAATACGGCTCCTGCGGTCATTATAAACAAGCACCATCTTGTCATCAAACTCTTTCAAACTCCACAAAACTTACCTTATTATTCAAATAGCGACAATAACGTAGTGTATTTGGAAGGCTGTTGTTGGCTAGAGTTTATGTTGGTTGCCAGACAACGAGCAATCTCGCGAGAGAAAGTTGTCTTGGTTGGCGACCAGGAAGTGACTCTGACGTCACACTTTATCAAATGACTGACGTAACTCCGCTACGTGTCCCGTTCAGAGAAATCCGACATGCTGTAACGTGGTTACTTTGCTGGATCATAAAATCAACCGCTCAGCAACATTGTATAATCCAAACGTCAATTCATGGATGTGATAATCATGCGGTAGTCGCGGGGTTGAGGGGCTGGGGATAGAACGTTTATGTGAAATAATTTTGGGAACGAAAGACAAATTGAATTGTCTTGAAGCAATCGCTATATATAGTGTGTGGCGTGACGTAAATTTACATGTCCGTTCAAATCAAATGTAATGCATGATATGATACGTGCTCCTTATGCACTTGACCACCATGGATTAAGAGCCAAGACGTAATGACAGATGTTTGGCCTTGTTGTTAAAGTAGTTAACAGTTTTTGCAACTATTTAGATTGCCTTTAAAATTCTGTTCTATCTATCTATCTATCTATCTATCTATCTATCTATCTATCTATCTATCTACCTATCTATCATTGTGTTGCCATTTCTAATAGGGAGATGCAAATTATGTTGTGTTTTGGTTGTGTGGAATAACAGACATTTCTTGGAAAATTGAAACATTTTTAATAAATAAAAACTGATGTAATATACACCATTATGAATTTACAACTACAGTACAAGCATACCAAGACAGTTGAAAATACAAATAAAACAAGTAATTTGAGTTGTTTTTTTGGGGGGTTTTAAGTTATTGGTGTGAACAGAAATTATAAATAACATCCATGAATTATGTGTTTGAAAAAGAAAAAAAAATATATAAAAAGAAATAATTTGCAACAATTTCTCACAGCCAGTATAGACTGAAGAAGTAGATTGTTACATTTGTAGATGAGAACATTTGCACGGAGAGACATTTTGAGGTACTGAGTTGTTTGAGTTACTGTGAGCGCACTCAAAAATATTTGACTGAATTCAGACAGGAAGACCAAACTACGGTAATGAGCTCAGTTTGTCCTTCTTCCACGTATTGCATTTGGTTTATGGAATAAATAAATTGACCTAATGAAACTTAGTTTTAAATGGGAAGATAGAGGCTCCACAATGGAGGATTCCAATCAAGTTTGCAGAAATCGTTTTTTATACGAATGAAAAGTAAAGCACTATATACTCCATCCAACAACATGAGTGTACAGTACAGCATATTCGCATCTATATAAGCTCCATACTTAACTACAATAGCAAATTCTGCTGTTACAAACATAGCAGTATTAGAGACACACTGAAAAGAAAACTGTAATTTTCCATGAGAAATTTGACATTCACCATTATGAATTCTTTGTAAAGAAAATAATTCATTTGTAAAATCTCATATTTATTTCCCTCCCATCACTGCGGTGCTAATACTGCTTTATAATATAATCTAAGCAAAGTACAGGTGCATCCCAATAAATAATATTGAGGGGGGGGAGTGGGTCATTTCAATGTATTAATTAAAGTGCAATTGACACAGTGAAGCGTTTTGTATGTAATAATTCTGATGAAAACACATTTGCCATCACAAGAAATTAAGAGTATTGATATACAAATTGGGCAGAAAAACTACCGAAAAAAACTTGAACTACCGAGGTAAATTCATTTTTCAACAATATTATCATTTGAGAGGCACCTATATTGAAGCTAAATGTTATTCCACCTCACGACGTATAATGCTTTACTTTTCATACACAGCTGTCTCCATCTAGTGGTGACTTTTGCAGACGCAGAGATTCCAACTTGGAATCCATAGCTGTCAACGAGGTATGATGAGCAGATCTGAATTATTTCGTGTAACATTTACATACTATCAAAGCACCGTGTTGACAAAAAAAAATAAACAAGAATATCACAAAGTCCAAAGGCAAATGGTCATGAGGATGCGTTCAAAATAACTAAAATAAATAAAATGTCCTTGCTCTAATATTTGCCACCTTTAACTGTCACGTCCGAGAAACAACAACAAAGACCACAGACGGCCAGCTCCTACAGTGCAACATGAAAGTGCGTAGCTACATTTTGTCCGAAGCAAGGAAATACATTGAAGTTTAAAAAAAAAAAAAAAAAAAAGCACCACAGCTGTTGGGAAATAGCACCAGTTTTCAGAATATACAGTAACCTATAGGATGTTGTTGTTGCTGTTGTTGTTGTTGTTTTTTTTTTGGCAATGTTGACCACTGAATTGAATATATCGTCCAGTGTGTTGAGTACCTTAAGAAGCTGCTGAAATGCTGGAACCAACCAAGTTAAGAGAAGATCACATGATGCATGCCCGTGCTTCAACAAAAAAAGCAGAATAAAACATTTGGAAGTCCTAAAATCAGTTGAAAGCAGCTTCATGAATCACCGTGTTACATATGATGAAAACATGCATGTCAAACCATTCCAGTTGTACATATTGTGAACTCAACAAAGCAATGGAGCACCATAGTTCAGGGTAAGCGTGCCATCATTCTTGTGAGCCCTAAATGTGGATACGATAAACTAATACAAGTAAAAAAAAAATAACTCATAATCTCCAAACAATGAAATAAAGACGATGGCCCACAGTCAAACTTATATTTACTATTCAGGGCAAGCAGACATTGCTATAAAAATAGGTTGCTGTGTTTGTATACAGTACAGTGAAGTCCATTAGAGTGCACCATTCTCTTTTGCTCATTTTTTTTTTTCTCTACTGCACCGCTACCATATAAGCACAGATGGATATAAAAATAAATATAGACTCATACATTCTTTTAAAACATGAACTGTCCTCAAATATATAGAGAGCCATTTCAGCCCCACACATACATGTGTATATTATATTTATATAGAGAGTGTTTATATTTCTTAGCTCTATAATAATCAACTAATTTCTATCATCGGAGGATGTCTTTTACTCACATTTCGACATTGGTTTGTTACATAATTGCAATGTGTCACTGAACGTACTACTCAGATCCCCACTCAAGTCTTCAGCATGTGCATTATACCCTCTTCTATCAAACAAAACAACATAAGACAAGTTATGCTTCTTCAAGACATTACTGTATATACAAACTTTAGTATGGATTTGTGTCACTGTACAGTGAAATAAAAAGTGATACTTCGTTTGACCAATACTTTCCCTCCGTGTTACTTTGATCAGTGCACTGATGTAAAGTGAGTTTGTGTGTTAGGATTTTTATCTAAACAAAAATATGAAGCACATTGTTATACAGCTATTGTTCATGGGCAGCCATCATTTGCTAGAAGAAGCTGGACCAACCGCTAATGACATTGCATTCTATTTTTAGGTAGTGTACTTCGGTTAAAGAGAAAATGCATTTGACAACAATACATACATTAATATTATGTAAGAGAAATGTTTGACTTGTGCAGCGTGGGTTAGCACCAGGTTGTCTACTTGTTGTGCACATGGCTAAAGCCTGTAAAGCATGTGAGACAAATAAGTGACCTTGAAGAAGTCCGTCTGACTAGATGCATGTGTAACGCCAGAGTAAAATTCAACTCTTTACATCTCCTCAGATTAAGTCCCATGTGATACAGTACTGAGATTTAGTTTCAAGTCGTGTGATTGAATGAAGTAGAACAGATAGACACAGAAATCACTTTGAACGCCATTTTTTTCCCCCCCTTCCGCTTGTTGGAAACCTTGACAAATGTGATGTCTATGCAAAGCAGCTCTCATAGTGTTATTAAAATCAGTAATATGTTCACAGCGATTCAACTATGCTCTATTTTTTTTCTTTACTGAACACAAGCTAGACAGCAGTAGACACATCACTAAATTGACTTTTACTCCACTATTTTGGAAAGGATCGTTCATCTAATCTCCATTATTAACATACATACTATATATTTATACCCCCCAAACACACACAGCTGATCAACTCAACCTTCTAACCCCTTGCACCAATAAGAAAGCTATATAATTTATTAGGGGTCAAACCGTTTTGGTAAATATTAAGCTTTGTTGTAATAAATATGCATAATTTCAGTTGACTTCCTCGTCTATTCCATTTTGTTCTTTGCATTGATAATTTCTTGCTATAAATATTTATTAAGAGAATAATGTAAGTACATAGCATTGATTGCTTGGGCCTCAATGATTCAGATAAAAAAAATTATCATGAAGTTCAGTTTCAAAGTGAAAAAAAAGAAAGATTTTAGATTAATTGTATGCTAACTTCACAGTTCATACATTTCACTGACTGATTTGAAATGAATTGGCAAATGTTTCAATTGTGATTCTAAAATATATTTTTTCCAAATATAAACAAAAATGAAAAGTGTATAATTATTATGCATGGGCAATGTAACTAGGTTTTTCCATGTAGTTATGCATGTTTAACCCCTGGGCGTTATCTTATTTTGAAATGACTTGGTCAGAACCATCAAAAAGCCCAAAACGGGTCACAATAATGCCTAACGGTTAAGCATGTGACTTATTTTGTTAAAATGTTCACTGATTGTGTTCTACTTATTTATACAGCAATCTACCTCCAAGAACATCAGAAGTCAAAGTCAGACAGTGCACAAGTTTTGCAAATGTCTTTGCAATTTACGAATGGAGAGACCTTTCTTGTAATTCCTAATCAAACAGCAATACCAACAAATGACTTCTAACCCCTTTTATGTGCACTATATATTCTCATGAGGAAATGCAGCCAATCAGCCATCATGCCATTACGGAACTGGCGTTAGCGTCATGAGTACAGTATCGCTCAACGATTGTTCAGCAACATTGATCATAAAATATAAATAGTAGCAATGTAATTTTAAGTTTGCATACTATTTTGAGGCATGTTCAATTGAGGGTCCATAATCATAATTTCCTGTGATAGACTGCTGCAATTTATCATCATCAAGTATTTGTATGTATCATTTTATTGTTAACTCTTTGACTGCCAAACCTGATCCTAACAAACAACCCCGACAGTGCCAGACGATTTTCACTCATATTTCAAAGCAAACACAATATTGGACGGTATGACTACATAAACATGGTGGATACCATATGAAAGATTGGATTTCATTCTTTTATGAGAAAAAAAAAAAGTACGTTTCTACCTTATTCCGTTCTTTAGTAATCACCATTTGAAAATGGGTCATTTGAGTGACGTAAGCGAAAATACAAAAAAATAGGGAAAACGAGCTTTTAGTGAAAAAAAAAACTTTTTTTTTGCACAACAGTAACTTTGATACGAATATTTTTTGTTTAGTGACATTCTGTGAATTATATTTAATGTAACGAAGGCTGAGCATTCATGTCATCCTTGAAAACGTTCGATTGCATCAGATTCGTCATGTTTCATTGTAATTCCATACACCATTGAAAAGAGATACAATGCTGCCACCTGCTGGCCATAATTAGTGGTTGATTTTGGTTTCACAACCCCAATGACAAGGCGTACAAGACGTTGCACTACCCAATGATAAAAAAAAAGAAACAAAAAACATACTAAACGTCAATTAACGTTTATGGTAGAATTCATCAAGATTTTAGAATACGTCATTGGACGTTTTTGGCGGTCAAAAAGTTAAATTCTTTTTGGCAAAATGCTTCTATTATATTCCATATATATGTTACCATATGTAAGGTCAAACCAATGGGAATTAATCTGAAATAAAGGCACTTAACTTTTGTAATACAATTAACAACAAATATATATTTAAATATTGTATTTTACCCTTTGTATATCAGTTGTTTTGTGAGTGAAGGGAATATACCAATGATTGAGAGTCATTTGAAAACTTTTTGCAATATTAGCTGTTGATTTTTATATAACCTTGTTTTTATTGTTTTATTGTGTGTGTCTGTCTATATTGGACCAAGAGTCCAGAATCAAGTTGAATTGAATTTGACAGTCTTTAGCAAGCCTCAAGGCATTCTAAAAGTAACTCAGTAGCACAAGCCTGTGATGACACCTCCTGTTCTTCATTTTATCCCAACATTGTTCACTCCTTTTTTTGTTGAATAGCGAAATGTACTGTATCGACAGGTTTCTGAAATGAAATGAATATTGAAAGAAAAGTGGAAGCAAAAATTGTTGCTGAAAAATGCAGCTGCCTCTAATTGCCCATCCTACTTCGTAATAGGTGACTGTTCTTAGTCTCACTTACAGCATGAGGCCACATACAAAGGCTAACAAAATGGAAAATGACATTCATACTATGTGAAGCAAAATGGCTCAGTAGTGACATTAGTATTTGAAGTATAGAGAAGCAAGCAGCAGTAGTTCACTTGCCTGATTTCAGTGCAGGCAGCGTGGGTTCTGTTCTGTTCCCACTAATTGGCGGTGTAAATGTGAGAGTGAACGGTTGACAGTCTTTATATATGTGTCCTGTGATTGACTGGCGACCAGTCTTACATATAGTCTGCCTTAGTTCGGCTGGAGTCATCCAGCTCCCCTTTGACCTTAACCGGTAAGAATTATAAAC
Source organism: Festucalex cinctus (assembly GCF_051991245.1). NCBI lineage: Eukaryota > Metazoa > Chordata > Actinopteri > Syngnathiformes > Syngnathidae > Festucalex > Festucalex cinctus. Next base: position 19,506,980 of record NC_135428.1, read on the forward strand.
GGATGGCTATTTGAGGCAAACAAACATTGATCTCATTCTCCATGTTGGCAAATCCAGCACTGTGACACAAAATCCTGTTTCATGTCACTTTTTTACTTAACCAAGTTGTTGTTTTTGGCTTGATAATTTAGGATTTTTATGATTTTGAGCCCTCTATACCAGGGGTGTCAAACGCATATTATCTCAGGGGCCGCATGGAGGAAAATATATTACCAAGTGGGCCGGATCGGTAAAATAATGGTACAGTATATAACTTTTGCCGTCAATTATATGCAGATTTTCGCTCTTTGTGGGCTAACCCTAAATTACGGAGCTAAACTGTAATTATACTGTTCCAAAAAATAACATGAATGCAAATGTAACGCGGCAACACTTTCACCATTTTCACTCAAGCAACCCCCTTCGCTCCTGGCTGTTTTATTGGATTTTGAATGATTTTTGCAAGGTCGACAGAATATTGTGTTCTATTGTCATAAAAACATGGAACCTACCAACAGAAAGATTAGTCTCCCTTTCATCAGGAAAAAAAAAAGTATATTTCTGTTTCCGTTTTGCAGCAATTAGCATTAGAATAGCTAAGTTTATCATGATTCACAAATCTGTTTAAAACTGTGGGGGAAACAGCTTGCTGCAACATGGCCCTGGTTGATCTCTTATACTCTGCTGCCATCTGCTGGCCGTTTTTCTAATAACTACCATTGCTTCAACAGTTCTCCTAATAAGTTCAGAGGCTGCATCAAAGCCTTCTGTAGGTTCTATCATAAAAAAATAAATAAATAAATATTTGGAACACTGTTAATGGTTAAAATAGAACGTATTTAGACGTTTTTGGGAGCAAATGAGTTAATGATGTTATAAGGATGTTAATCCTTGTCATATCTATTGTGTTACCAGTAAATAATTTGTGTCGTATTTAACATGTTTATGTCGGTCTATGATTTAAAAATAAATAAACAAATCGTAAATTTCAGTTGTGTGTAAAATAATGACATCCAGAACGATTCCCTGTACAAGTTGCCTTGCTCATCTGAGGACTGCTTGTGAAATGATAAATTTATATGTTTTGATTGTGGGCGGCTGATTAATTGGTCCGACATTACAAATTCGTTTTTACTTTACAAAATTATCTCGCCCCTTTGCGGGCCTGTGGCCCGCAGGCCGTATGTTTGACACCCCTGCTCTATACTATCTCCAGTTGAACAAGTGGAGAGTGTGGTGAAAAAAATGTACACAAATGAATGCACATAGCAATATTTTTGCTCCAGTGCAAATTCTTCTCAGAAGTGAAAAATGAAAGGGTGTTTGGAGCTACTGTTCATTGTTTCCTTTCTCCCAGGCACACCAAGGCTGGTATTTTTTGTGAAATACAGCATAGCTAAATAAAACATGCCACAAGCCCACAATTTCTGTCAAGCGGTGACATGTACTTGTGATTGGTCTTGTGTGGTCCCATGTCCTGCGCTCTGAGGTATACGTTTTAAGTGAGAACACCCTTTTTATGAGTTTCGGCAGAAATCAGAGTTGCTTGGCTGAGAGGATATGGTGGAAGGTGTGGCTGTAAACGGAGGCCTACACTACTTTCCAGGGTGCTGTACTCAGGCAACATGATGCAAGCCTGAAAAATGTGTTTCAATTTGTGATTTCAAAGAAAATAGTGATCAAGTATGGCCTATTTTTGAAATCACTTTTTTTTTTTTTTTTCTTTTTTTTGCACTGGAGAAAAATGTCACTGGCAGCTGTCATTTTGATTTGAGTTGATAGAAATGTAAACACATTGAGAATAATACTAAATGTGACCATGGAGGGAACATGGACATTAGCGCATTGATTCCAGAGGCCAGCATTTAGAAGCACAAAAGAAGCAAACTTTTCAGATTTTGGAGGGATTGTCGTCAGTGTTAAATGAATATTGATCTGATTCAAGTGTTCAAGCCTCATTCATAGTCATAATAAATGTATAAAACCATCATAAATGGTTGAATTGCCTACTGGTTGAACAGGGTTCACCAAATTGAAATGCTTAAATGTAATGCTCCTCCCTTTAGCAGTTAATATGGCAAAGAGAAGTAGCTATTGTACAATGTATATGACCTTCATTTGTGTGGGTTTTCAGAGGAAGGTGGCATGGTCTAGTTCGACATTGTCCATACAAGCCAAAATGGCCTTCTGGTCTTCTCGAAGGGGCCGACGGTACAGCAGAGCAGAGAAGCGATTGTATGGGTCATGAAGGAGGAGCCGTTTCTTCTTCCTGTGGAGGTAGAGCGCTTCTTCGGGCTGAAGTACCTGAGTGGTGTGAGCCTGCTGGGTCTGAGAGGTGGAGACACCTGAAAAAGCAAACACAAGATCATTTAGTAAAGTCAATTCATCTTTATTTACAGCCACAGAATCTGATGATTGAACAGGGAAGGACCGGGGACAAAAATCGTCCTGGGAAAATATTCCACAACGGGGGGTGGGGTTTGGATGACGGACTTCTGAATTTGTCAACGGAGCGTCGGTGCGGATGAGATGCAGTGAATCGTCTTCGCCGACGGTGGCAGTGCCAGCTGACATCGACCAAAGATTGTTCATCTCCGTGGAAGGGAGTGCGCACGGGGGCATTATCATGTAAGATCAGGAAGATAGTTACTGATAGACAGTATTCCCTCTTATCGCGGGGGTTATGTTACAGAAATTACCTGCAATAAGTGAAATCCGTGTACAATTTGACTTTCTTTTTTGGGGTTTTTTTTTGGGGGGGGGGGGGGGGGTTGTTAGGGGTCTACACCTCTTAAAGGGATCGTTAGGATTTTTTGACATGAATCTCAATTTCATCCTCACCTCCAGTGTGTGCGATCAGCACTGACTTACCCCTGACAGCGTTCTGTGACACGAGTTCTGTTCCGGCGTTGGACGAGAGGAAAATCGTCCAGCAAGCTGGCTCGGGTGTCGGAAATAAAGCGTTTTTCTTGTAAAAACTATTTGTGTTCAAAAGCATGATACATTTCCATCACAATACTCTTTCCTGAATAAAGTCAGACGCCATTACCGCCAGCCACTACTTTTCTGTTCGTTCGTTGCGGGGGGCGCCCTGTAGACGGCTAATTGATGCACTGCAGCCAGCTGATCCTTCCGCCTTCGAAAAGACAAACAACTTCTAGCGGAAGGATCAGCTGGCTGCAGTGCGTCAATTAGCCGTCCACAGGGTGACGTGCAGTGATACGAACGAACAGAAAAGTAGTGGCTGGCGGTAATGGCGTCTGACTTTTTTCAGAAAAGGAGTATTGTGATGGAAATGTATCACGCTTTTGAACACAAATAGTTTTTAGAAGAAAAAAGCTTTATTTCCCTGACACCAGCCAGCTTGCTGGACTATTTTCCTCTCGTCCAACACTGGACCAGAACTCGTGTCACAGAACGCTGTCAGGGGTAAGTCAGTGCTGATCGCACACACGGGAGGTGAGGATGAAATTGAGATTCATGTTAAAAAATCCGAACGATCCCTTTAAATTCATATATTTGACTCACTTAAGCAATTATGAACCACCGTTTGGACGTTCTCAGATTCTGAATGGTCTGAGTGAAGCAGTGCGCTCTGAGGGAAGTGGGATTTTGGGGGGCGACTAGCTATAATGTCTCGTTTTTTGTGAAACAACAAAAATCGATTTATTTATTTATTTATTTTTTACTGGTCCGGATGGAAAAACAGAAAAGAAAAAAAGAAAAACGTAAAATAGCGATACATAAAGCTATGGTCATAAATTGAAGGGAGGTAACACTATTTTATATACTAAAAGATGTGTTCACTTTAATAATACATCAGATTTCTCTATATATAGCACTTTTCTGGACACTCAAAGACGCTTTACAATGGATACATTATTCATTCACTCACACATTCACTCTCTGGTGGCGGTAAGCTACATAAGTAGCCAAAGCTGCCCTGGGGCAGGCTGACGGAAGCGCGGCTGCCAGTGTGCGCCTGCGGCCCCGCCGACCACCACCAAACATTCGCACCTTTCAGGCACCAGTGTGAGTGACACTTTATTAGAAAAAGATTCAGGTTATATGTTTATTTTAAGTTAGTTATACTTATAATAAACTCCAATCACTTGTACTTTTCCCAAAAACAAAAAAAAAGTTGGTCAACCCCTCACAAAAATCCCCTTTTAAGCACCAGGTCCCATGCCATCTATCCTGGCCGACAGGAGACAGAAGGATGTTGCTTTCTCATTTGTTAAATCCATATGTGTAGTGTGTAGCTTGAGCAGCAACCACATATTGTTTTCCTCACGTCCATCCACTCCGGCACTGAGCGCATATATGCGGCTCTTATTGGAGCATGCGGTCACATGACCGAGTAAAGTGAGCGCAAAGTGTCAAACAATACAGGGGCAAGAGCATGCACTTCTACAATGGGTTGGTTTGGTACCCACATTACAATATGGACACATTATTACTCAAATTAGAGAATTTTGTGCACAGCCCTAGTCATAATAGAATACAGTGGACCCCCACTATTTGATTTGCTGGAGATAGGGATATAAGCCAGTAAGCCTTTTTTCAAGAAAAATGGGGGCTGTCCCGTATCTTTTTTTTTTCTTTTGTTTTGTTTGTTTTTTGCTGATCCGAAAAACGATCCGATCCGTGGCTCAAACACGTGATCTGATCCGAACCGTGACTTTTGTGATCTGTTGCACCACTACTTGTTGCATTCCATGAATTGAAAGTTTTAATTTTGATAATTTAATATGTCAAAGAAGAAGATGCAGAAGAAGTCATAGTTGCAATGCAACACATGCAGGGGTCCGCTGTATGCTCTTGATGCTGCATCATCAGGGTAATAAAGAATTTTCAAAATATGTTACCATCATACCTGCTTTCCTCCTAGTCTTGGAATTATTGTTATTCATAGTCATCTTCTTAGCCTTTCTAATACGTTGGTATCTCAAAGCATCAATCCTCTCAGACCCTGAAAGGACACTCGGCGCGCCTCGACGTTTTCTAAACAAGGAGAACAAAGAGGGAGAAAGGAGTAACTCCATGCCAAATATTTTCAAAGGCATACAATTGGATATTAATTGTAATTCAGTCCTGCTTGATCCATGCAACAAGTGCAACACATTGTTAAAGGATCAACATGAGACAGCATAAGGCACTGTCTTCCTAAGCGTTTTATGATTTCATCAGCTACATTATTTAATAAACTCTCAACAGCTTTAAAGGCCCAGTCTGCCGGTTTGACTCAGGAAAATGCACTTTTTAAATACAGGATTTAAACAAACAAACTACTTCTCAATTTACAGATCTGGGCCTCTCTTAACGTGTGGTGGTGATTTTGTCCTAAACTCCCACACCCCCAGCATGTATTTTGCCATTTTGTGTTTGTTTTGTAAACAGTGGGACGTTTCTGTGCAAAGACAGTGTTTACACCCCTCCAGCCAATCGCAGAGCGGGAGGTGGCGTGTCGCAAACAGGGCCGGGCGAACGTGTCAGCTGACTCCCGCGGCAATTTGAAAGCACGCACAGATTATTCTTTTTTTTTTTTCACTCACTCACTCACTCACTCACAGAAGCTTACATATGTGAATGAGTGAGTGAAAAAAAAAAATCCATGCGTGCTTTCAAATTGCCGCGGGAGCGACGTCACCCAGCCGACACATTCGTCCAGCCCCGTTTGCGACACTCCACCCCCCGCTCTGCGATTGGCTGGAGGGTTGTAAACACTGTCTTTCTACAGAAACGTTCCACTGTTTATAAAACAAACACAAAATGGCAAAATACAGGCTGGCGGGGGTGGGGGTTTAGGACAAAATCACCACCACACACGTTAAGAGAAGCCCAGATCTGTAAATTGAGAAGCAGTTTGTTTGTTCAAATCCTGTATTTAAAAAGTGCATTTTCCTGAGTGAAACTGGCAGACTGGGCCTTTAAACATTGTTAAGAATAAATAGGGCATCATTTTGGGAAATACATATTTTGATGAATTGATCCAATAAAGCTCCATAATAGACACTGTATATACACCAGGTGCGAACAATTAAGACATTTAATTTTAAAAGGATCTTTGTGTTGTCTTTTCTGTGTTATATATGGAGCCGAAATAAACCATTCATTAAAAAAAAAAAATAAAAAATGAATATGACATTTGATGAGATGTTGTAATCAAAACCTGAATCTGTATTTCTTTGACATGAATCTTTCCTGCTCTGAAAATAACAGATGCAAATGCTCCTTTGGTGTGGCTTGTCAGTGGCTGTGGGTTGCATCAAAATATATCTCTAGATCTCTGTGAAGGCACTTATGACTTGGTAGCCCAGAGATTTCTGCCACTCACACACCAGCAGCCTATTTATATGTCTTGAAGCACAGAAAACAATTAGCATTACATTGGGACCATCTTTCCACAGTGGCTGCAGAGACAAACCAAGGATCATTAGAACAGGAAGGAAAATCACAGCGGAGCAACAAAGCATTATCAATATGTATTCATAGACATGGAAACTGTCTACAATGGGCTTCACCATGCTGACAGGGGGAGAGATGGCTGGAGGGGAAATGACTACGCGGGAACAGTCACATCATGAAAAATAAGCCAAAGAAAAGCGAAGCACTAGGACAAGAAATGTAACAAGAATTAATCAATAGAATTGTTTGTTTTTTGAAACGGAGGAGGATTTAGCAATGGCATGCATGGCAGTTTGCACATGGAACAGAACTTTAAAGGGGAATACATTCAAAAGCTTTTCATCGAGCAGGTCACTTGAACTTGATGTCAGCACACCTGTGTTCCAAAATCTTTGTTCTTTCAGAACAAGGTGAAAGTGCTGCAGTGTGACACTTGCTGCACATGACTGCGAGAAATGTGCTGCAACATTAACTGCAATTGAAAGCCACTAAAGTATTTCTTTCATCCCCTATATAGATGTATGTAGACAAGTTTTAAGGCAATTTATGCCAATAGGATATTCAAAATATTAAAGTGTCGTTTCTGTATCTGTTACGTGTTTTTTGATCAATTTGCTTTTCAATCACGCGAGCTAAAGTTGCTAAAACTATCAGTCTCAACTGGACACTGGTTTATAAGCACACATTTGCCAACTGTGAACTGTAGCTCTCTGGAGTCACAGCTGAATGTCACATGTAATGGATTAAAACTATTTTCATTTCGGGATCATACAATGAAGGTATATTTGAATCATTGATAGCAAAAAGTGACACTTCGGTTGAGGAGAGGGTATACACAGTACAGTAATTGACCGAGGAAGATGATAAATAATCGCTTATCGATTAACATGACCTTGCAATGACCAGTATGGAAGATAATTTTATTTTTTTTAAAACTGGCACACTGAACTGAAACTATATTAAATTGTTACAGTGTTTAAATACTGTTTTTGTTTATCCAGTAAACAGCAGGATAAGTTCAGTCAGTCATGGTAACCTGTTGCCTAAACGTGTTTCTCAGTATGGAAAGGCAAAGTCAGTCAAGGGTAAATTATAAAGACGTCTTTCTTTATTTTGTTAATCAGATGTGAGTAACCCTTCGTTTAAATTGTTTGAAGCTACACCGAGACTGACCCCGGGATTACACCGGTTGCGTGCGCGGTGCGTCTTGACTGCGTGCTCCGGACGTGTCAATTTTTTGGCCAATCCACACAGCTGCGGTCCGGCAGCTCCGTCACCGACCACTTCCCGCCGTGTCTCGCATGACCGCGCGCGATCATGTGGCATTAAAAACAACAACAAACACACAGAAAGTCTGTGCTCAACAGAGAAGCAGAAAGAGAGGTGGACTTTTATTATTTTGTGGCTTTCCACCTCCAATATAACCCTCTCCTTGTCCTTGTTCGCTGGTGTCTAAACCGTGAATGAGCACCTCGCCCATTAACTCCAGAAAATAGAAAATAGGTCTATACGTGCGGGAGGGCTGCGGCACGCCACAGCTGAGACGCAGTCCACACGCAACGCACACGCAAGCGGTGTAAACTGCACCATTCGAATGAATGGAATCTAACTGCTTGCGTCGCCGGAACGCACCGCAGCCGCAACCGGTGTGAGTCCCGGGTTAACTTTCAGAAAATAATTATGTCAATTAGACAAACCACCAAATCATACAAACATGTTGGTGACACGTTTTTGGCTTAATATTCAATGCGTTCCGACTACAGCACTGACTGTTGGCAACCAATGCTTGCGATGCGAAAACAGGGGGGAGGGAGGGAAACGTAACTGAAATGACCTACTGTTGACTAAGGGAAGCAAAAATTGAGCAATCATCTCTTGTATTCCCCTTTAAAGGACGAGGTGATCAAAAAAGCCCCACCTGCTAACCCCCCCCTTTCAGACATGGATCCAACCCTTACCTATTGCGGTGTAGAGGACTTGGTCACAACAACGCTGCCCAGATAGCTGAGATCAATCAAAAACAAAGCACGTAAGACTCCAGGAGCCATTCAAACCAACTTACCATACTGTCCCTAAATCATAATGATGAAAACATTGAAGAACATGAGAAGCGGACAGGCCCTGTGACACACTTGGCCCAGCAACCTTCCCTTGGGAATGAGGTTCTCATGAGGCAATTAAAGGGATCATTGAGAAAACGGTTACAGAAACAAAAGGAAAAGTAGATTGGCAAAGGATCTGAAAAGGTGGAGGGGAGACTTAGCAATGAAAACAGGTTACTCAGGCCGAGGATGGGCCGCAGGGCCTGCCAAGATGAACTCTTCGTAAAGCATCCCTCTGCATGACACAGGCAGGATATTTATCTGGAGATTCAATTAGATTAATATTAAGGAATTCCTCCTGCTAGGTGGAAGCAAGATAATGCATGATCTAAATGGAGACAAGGATCCTGAGCTGATGTTTGCTGATCAACCGACTTCAATGGGATTGTGCTGAACAAGGTCCCTAAGATCATTAAGGTCTAATATAAACTGTGGAGCAAATAGATTTTTTTTGCACCACAAGATTCAATGGAGTGTGTAAAGTTTTGACTGATCCTTAATCCTTCTAACTAAATATTTAAACAAAATATTTCGATAGAAAAGTAGAATTAACATAAATAAATTTTAGAGTTGGCGCGAAATATATTTTACAGTGGTTCTTAACCTTGTTGGAGGTACTGAACCCACCTCTTGGGTCAGGTTCTGAGCCGAGTGCAGTGCAGTGCAGTGCAGTCTTAGACGAGTGGTTCGGAACCCGACCAGTTTCATATGCACATTCACCAAACCCTTCTTTATTGAAAAATAAAATGTGATTAAAAAAATAATAATACTTCAAGACATAGATGTAGGGTTTAGTAGTGAACAAAATGAACTGGAATCTGGCTCTCTTCATCTTGAATTCAGAAAGCGTTGTGTTCTTATATTGCCCATCTCCTTGCAGCTTGAGGAAGTGTTCGTTTAGTTTTGCTACATAGCTAGCTGTGCTGGACATGAATTACTCAACATTGCAATTTCACGTTGCAAATCATGCAGTAGAACACTGATTCTAATCACTCAACTCAACTCTAGACCACCACTTCAAAACAACCGCTGCTGTTTTTTTATGGAACCTGGGGGCAGCAGATACAATGAAAACAACAGAGGCCCCAGAATTGAACCCTGTGGAACACCATACATTCCATCATACATGTGAATTCATACTGCACATATTCGACTGACCACTTACTTTTTTGGCTCGACATAATTTGTATGAAGGGATTAAAATAATAAAGATATCACACGACGTACCATCACAAGAGCCACAAGTCGACACTGAGCACACCAAATTCCCTGCAGCAATTTAGCGTGATTACCCGCAGCCAATAATGGCCAAGCAGGTTGTATCATTACGAATCATTTGAGTCGGGTCTGTGTCTTGACCACCGCTGAACCCCTGAGACTGATTCACCGAACCCCTGGGGTTCCATCAAACCCAGGTTAAGAACCACTGACACTGTATATAACAGGGTTCAACAATTCCAGTCCTCAAGGCCCGGAGTTCTGCAGGTTTGAGATGTTTCTGCCCTCTAGCACACCTGATTCATCTAATCACCTCATCAGTATGCCTGATAACCATCCTGATCTTTAGTATCAGGTGTGTTGGTAGGCGGAAACATCTAAGACCTGCAGGAATCTGGACCCCAAGGAAAGGAATTGGTAAACCCTGGTATATAACATAAGAATTATGTACGTATGTATGTTTCAAAGTAATGCTCTAAGATGATTATTTTCTTTTCCCATATTGATGGATGTTGCACATTGCATTAGAAAGCAAGGTAATAAAGTGAAGTCACATCAAAGCATTATGGGTTGTGCGGATGACTGAATCCCTACCTACTATACATGGCTGATGCACCTACCCTGAAGCTGACAACTGAGATGGGGAGGGCTCAGATGGAAGGATCTCCTCCTCAGTCCTCCTGTGAGATGGCACCTGCCCAAACATGTCGCTGCTTCCCATGGGTGGTGATGGGGACTGGGAAGCTGGATAGCTGGTTGCAGATGAAGCAAAGGCCATGTGGGAACGATAGCTAGGACTGGCTCTTCGGCTACCCTGGCCTAGTGCGGGTGAGGAAGAAGGGGAAGATCTCCTTGAGAAGGTGGCTGCAGAAGGAGGTAGGAGGGTAATCTCAGACATCTCTGGGGGTATGGGAGTTTGAATAATGTTTGGACGTGGCCGGGGACGTACAACAATCTCGGGAGAACCCTCATGAGAACTAAAGGGGCTTTGTGTGAGAGGGGAAAGTCGAGAGGGTTGAAGAACCACCTGATGCACACCAGAATCCATCCTACGAGCCTGTCTTGGACTGAAATGTGGCGTAGATTCAAACCATCGTTTATCCAGGCTACTAAGAGTGCTAGGGCTGATATGGGCCATTGGATCGGTGTAAGGCAAAACTGGAACACCCATACCGTGGCTTGTACGTCTTAGCTGCCCTAAATGAGCCTCTTGCATAGCTAAATGCCTGGCTGGAGAGCCACGAGGCCTGGCCTTGCTGGGAGACTTGCTTGAGTAGCTCTGCGGTGCTTCTAGTGGCAATACAGATGGATAGGTAGGCATTGGGAGGGAAGAGGTCTGGAAAGCACTAAGGGGAAGAACAGGGGGCGGGGGTGGGTAGGGAGAATCATGGCGGAGATGCAAAGAGTGGTGTGGCGGAAAAATGAATTGGGGCCCCTCCACTGTTGAAAATGTAAAATCCATACCCCGCCAAAATTCTGGTGAATGGGAGGAAGAAGCCAGTGTCATAGGATAAGGGAACCCAGAGACAGCATATTGTGTGAAATCACCCTCCCCCATTTCTTCTGGAATCATAGGATAACCAAAAGGACCTTCAGTCAGGTATGGAGGGGAGGACATGACAGAGCTAAGCGGACTTGTATCGGTCATGTAAAAAGGAGGAGGAGGATCGTGATCCCCATGGGAGCCCAGGTAGCCATAGAAAGCCCTGTGATGGAGAGAGCCTCGGATCTGCCCTGTGGCCTGGAGTCGACTGCTCTCCATTATAGTCATACCTTCAAAGGGCTTCTGGAAACGAGGGCTGTAGGCTGGAGGTTGGAGGTAGGATTCATGACTGGAGATGGGAGAAATCTGGTGAGGCCGAAGGGGGGCCATCACTGGTGGAAGAGGCCTAAGATCATCATTCTCTTCATCTGACTGGCGGAATTCAGGATAGAGATCAGATTCTTCCACAAAAGGAAAACCCTCAATTCGGCGGGGCTTGACAGAAAACTCTGCATCAGTGGGATCAATGACAAAGCGTCCATCTGGGCCACGGCTGATCAGTTCAATAGGGGTTGTTGCTTCAGACTCGTGCTTAGAGATTGTGTATCTCTTGCTTGTTATTGCTCTTTTGGTCTTCTTGTACAGGGACAACTCTTCCTTCTTCCCTGGACTTTGGGGTGGTTTCTTCCCATGTTGGTCGTGACTATCCTCAGATGATTCTGATAGGGACGTCTTTGAGCGAATGCTTTCCGGACTCGCCTTTCCTGAAGATTGCCTGTGGAGAATAATATAATCCATGTAAAAATATAATCCAGCCAACTGTCTAATTAGGATGGAGAATTCAAAACCAGCCAACAAAAATACATATTTTAGGAAGAACTGGCCCACTAGTACAACCACAGGAATAGGATTAGGAACTCTATAATAGATTAGCTGACTCATTTCCTGTCAAAAAATTTTACATTTTGTTTTTTTATGATGCAATCCTGAAGGGGTACACAGAGAAGGGAATCACTCACGGATATACAATTCATGCATCAAAATGACAACAACAAACATGTTTGTTAGTACTCATGCAAATATCTTTTTGTCAAACATAGTATTGGAGCCCAAGGCTGTGTTCACACTGCAGGGCATGATGCCTAATTTGGACTTTTGTTAAATCCAGTCTTCATATGTACTAGTTCAAATTACAAAAACAAATGTGACTTCTAATGTGAACACAACATATCAGTGATGTGGCACACATGCGCACAAAGCACGATGAGTGATGTGCATCAAAAAAAAAAAAAAGACATCACATGGCACAGTGTTTACGGAAGTAAATATGGTCCAGCGTGCAAGTTTAAAGACAACATTGTTACTCAAAACAACTTTGCAGATCACGGATGGTTGTCAGTAGTCTCCCTCCCAAGCACTGACCCCACCCCACTTTTGATGACGTATATGCCAGATGTATGTAGTAGGGGTGGGAATCTCTGGCATAAAGCCGATTCGATGCGTATCTAGATACATGGGTTACGATTCGATACAAAAAACGATATATGTAAAGGCAGAACGGTTCGATACGATTCGGTTCAGTTTGGAAGCGATACGATTCGATTCGATATCCGGTTCGATATTTCAAATAATGCATACAGTATAGTTAAATTTGTTAACGTAGACAAATATTAAGAACCCAATCCTATGGAATAACATTCTCACAGTGTTTTCAAATATGTAAAAGAGCAGTTATCACTGAGCAATGTTTCTTTGTGGTACTGAAGGAAATAACAAAATGTCAAATGTATTTATTTTTAGACAGAGGCAAAAAAAAATATGTTCTGAGTTACATCACTGTTGGAATGGATCAAAAACCAAAATAGATTCAGAATAAACAATGGAAACAAAGTCTATCATTTCAACCTGAGCGTAGCCTAGTGTTTTGAACACAATAGGTATTAGTTACTGTAGGTAACAGAAGTGCGACATTTCAGCCTGACTATAATGTATTTTTTTTCAACAATAGGTATTAGAGGTAGGTAATAAATGTGCAACATTGCAGCCTGAGTAAATTTGAGTGCTTAGAACACAACAGGTAGGTAAAGTGCAACATTTCAAGGTAAACAGTCTACAAAGTGAAAATTGTATGTGTAAGCCTAACAAAGCAGAAGAAGCCCTTACAAAACTACAATCAAACTGTTATCCTTTTAATGAACATGTGCCTTGTTTATTTTATTCATTGTCAATGTTCACCTCTTTCTTATTAGGCAGATTTTTTTTAAGGAAGATTAACTGATCCACATGTTCAGGCTTGAGTACACTGCGTTTGCTGGAAACAACATCTCCCGCAGTGCTGAACACCCTTTCAGATGCCACACTGGTGGCTGGAATACAGAGATACCTTTTAGCAAGAGATGACAGCATTGGCAGGTCTTGCTGCTCTTGCCACCATTGTAGAGGGTTATTTTTCAGGGGCAAAGACTCACGATCTCGGTACCTCCTCACTTCCTCACTGGTCTTATCAATTACAGCTCTCACTGGTGTCTTCACCTTGAAGTCTTCTCCTAACAGCTGGTCCAAAGCTGACTTTTTCTTTTTTTTGGAAGGAGGGCCATAATCTGCAAGGGATAAAAATCATCATATTTTTTTCCTCAACATAATGGTGCAGTCCCCCCACCCCCTCCCCTTCAACTGCTCCTTGATAGCAAGTTATAACACACCACCTGTTGGTGGTACATCATTGCTCTGGGGTCCATCAGTGGTGATGTCAGGGACTTCATGGGCAGGGTCAGTCTGGCATGGATCTGTCTGCACTGTAACCTTCTCCGCTGGCTGTGCTGTTGCCTAGAAATAAGAGAAATAAAATCAGATATAATAATAGAAATAATTCTGCAGTCAGTGATGGCTAAGTAAACAAGCCTATATCAGTAGGATAAGTCAGAATACATTTTAACAGCCATAAAATATAGCAGACTGACAAAATTATGGCATGTGTTATAATATCATACTGTATGTGTTTGAATTTGAGTATGCTGACTTGAAGGACTTACCTTTTCATGCAAGGATGTAGCTTCTTCTGAGATGCTTGTGAATATTCTTTCAGCATCACTGTCTTTCAGGAAGGGCAGAGATTTAAATCGGGGGTCCAGAGCTGCTGCAGTGTGAAAGAGATGATCGAGGCCACTGTAGCGTTTCTCCATGTCATTCATAAATGCCTGCTTCATCTCTCTTAATACCACTGTGTCGTTGTCTGTTGTTTCAAATGTTTTTTTTAGCTTTGCTTTGACTGGTGAAATCACAGAAAGTGTGGGCTGCTTGTCTTCAGACATGGTTGTGGTGACCAATTTGACCGGTGCCATCAGCTTGACAATGTCTTCAGCATCACAAAAATCTTCAGCCTTTAAAGTGTTGACATCACCGTTTCTAATATCCCTGGACAATAGTGCAGCAGAAATGGCGGGCTGTTGCTCTAAAAAGCGTTCCAGCATATCATAAGAGCTGTTCCACCGGGTTGAGACATCCTGGATGAGTTTGTGGTGCGGCAAGGCCAGCTGTTTTTGTTTTTCCTGGAGAATATTCACTGCCCTAACACTGCGGTGAAAAAAACTTACCACTCGCCTCACTCTCCCAAGCAACCTTGCAACTGTGTTGACTTTGAAGGCTTTTTGTGATGCAAGGTTGATGGTGTGTGCAAAGCACATGAGGTGAGGGCTCATCTCTGCTTCCTCCCCAGCTAATACCATATTGCTGGCATTGTCGGTAATTAGGGCTGGATGCTTATCAACAAGGTTCCAATCAGTGCATGCCTGTTTCAGAAGAGCACCTATATTTTTCCCAGTGTGAGATCCTTTGAACACCCTAGTTTGTAATACATGACACTTTAATTGCCAATCTGAGTTGATGTGGTGGGCTGTAATCGTTATATATGACTCCGTTGCACATGACGTCCACGCATCGGTTGTTAATGCCACTCGCTCTGCTCTCGCCAGTTCTTCTTCCACTTGGCTCTTCACTTGCGCATACAAAGCTGGTATACACGTGTTGCTGAAATGCTTTCGGGTTGGTAATGTATATCTCGGCTCTAGGGTATGCAGCAAATCCTGAAATCCATCACACTCAACTACACTGTAAGGACATAATCCCTTAGCAATGAAACGGGTTATTGCATTCGTGATTTCCTTAGCTCGTGTCGAATTGTAGCCGAGTTTCCCGAAATACCTCTGGATACTACCCGTTACTTGCGGTGCATCGTTAGAATGCTGCTGTTTGTTCCTTGATTTTAGCTCACCATACTCGTCACGGTGCTTCCTTGTCGCATGGTTGTCCAGATTAGTTGTTGATCCAGTGTACTTCAGCGCTGCTCGGCACAATTTGCAAATGGCATAGCTTTTATCAAGTTTTCCGCCTCTTTTGTAAAATCCAAAAATGCTCCATACATGAGATGTTTGTTTCCCCGATGCGTTGAAAATCGTTCTCTCTGAATCCGTAGTTAAATTGGCGCTCGCACCGGCAATAGCCGCAGTACTCGTATCCATATTGCTTAATGTTGGTTTTCAAACACGTTGCTAACTTGTTACAGAGCTATTACTGCGCACGCGCGAGTCGCCTTCTTCTTCGTTGTCGCTGTCTCCTTCTTCGTTGTCGCCGTTGATTCTGTCGGGGGGGGGGGGGGGGGGGGGAGTCTCCTTCTCCGTGTCTTCTTCCTCAACCCCCACCTTCACCTCCACCGCTACTCTGCATGGCAACCGATTTCTAGCTTCGCGATAGCCGGTTCAGAGCATGACAATCGGTGCATCTACTAGTTCCTGGCGGATTTTGGATCGATACAGTAGTGTGCTGTCGATACGGTCATGTTGTTCGCATTTACGAACCGATATCCGGTTGAATCGGTTTTTTGTCCCACCCCTAGTATGTAGACGGATGAGCTTTCATACTGAAGACGCATTGCATACATATTTAATTTATATCCACAATGCAAAAGAGGCCCAGGTCGGATTTGGGGCTAAAAAATGGAATTGTACTGTTTGCACTGCATGAAAAAAAAGATACGTGTCACATGGAGGAAAAAAAAAAAATCAGAACTGAGCTGCAGTGTGAACATAGCCTTCAGACTCCAAGATTAAAAGCATGATTCCAGTCATGGAAAAAAAAAACAATACCTAGCCAAAAGAAATTGTTTTGACATATTATCACTGTGTTTACAGTATGTGTCTAATCTACATTCTATGATGATACTTTTTTTTTTACATCTTAAGTGTATTTATTATTCTCTCTGCACACTTGCATTTTATACATACATAACTAGTAATGGGAAAATTGAGCTTCATGAAGCACTTTTGATAAATATTATTTTTTTTTTTGTCCTCTAGATGATGCACTTGTTTTAAAAGATAAAGATTATTACAGTGGTAATTTATTAAATTTCCGCTGCATCTTCAAAACAAGGGTACCATCAAGAGGGGTCAAAAAATATCACAAGTAGCTTCATTTATCCATCATTATTTATAACGAGTATCTCGTTTCCCAAGCAACCATATGCTCAAGAACATAGATCTCAGGTCCTCGAGGAACGCGGTCCTGAAAGTTTTGGAGTTTACCCTCCTCCAACACACCAGAATCAAATGATCAGGATCATTATGAGGTTTCTGCAGATCTTCCTGATAAGCAGATACTTCGAATCAGGTGTGTTGAAGGAGTGAAACCTCTAAAACATGCAGGACTGTGGCCCCCGAGCACTAGCGTTTTGAGACTTATGTTATAGAAGAGGCACACTCCTTTCATCTGTGTAACTCCAGGGGGTTGCTGATCCAATCATATCACCAGGAATTCCCCTCTGCCATACCGCCACGCCTCCCTGTGCAAGCTGGGGGCAATGCACATTGGCATAATTAAAGACGGCTAGATCACCAAATCTTGGGGGCAGACATTTTACATTTAAGTGAGCTTTGTGCTGTACTGTCCTACCCGCTTTTCGCTGTGTGATTTTCAGCAAGATTCAATGGTGTGGCGTTGTTGTCCTGTTCAAGGTTTTACATATGCTGACCGCAGACAAGGTCTTGTTTACTTTGTACCATTTTTGCACTCACTTCGTAGTAATTTCTTTGTTAGACCCAAATAAGAAGTTCACCCTTTGCTGTAATTTCTGTTTGTTAGAAAAGCTTTAGAGATGCTCTATATTTGTCGACAAGCGTCTTTTTTTTTTTTCTTCTGTAGAGTGCCTTTGTTAGTTTACTGTCGTGGTTTGGGGGTTTAATTTACAACCAGCCTTTTTGGTTTTGATTATTTATTCGGTTAAGGTGTCACTAGCTGCCAGTGTGTGTGTGTGTGTGTTTTTTTTTCTTTTTCTTTTCCCCGGAGGCTGGCTGTGTAATTCTGTTGTCATTTTTTTGTTTGTTTGATTTTGCGATTTTGTCATTCATTCCATTTTCAGAACTTGGCTCCATGAGTTTTGTTAAGAGTATTGCCTACCAACTTCTGTTTTGTGAAATAAATTATTCGTAAGTTGAATGCCTATCATTGCCTGGTTCCTGATCCCCCTATGTGACTACTGAGCCCGGGTGGTCATGTAAATATTCATCGATCCATTCATTTTCATAACTGCTTCCTCCTCATAAGGGGGGCTGGAGCCTATCCCAGCTGGCGTCGGGCAGTAGGCGGGGTACATCCTGAACTGATTGCCAGCCAATCGCAGGGCACAAAAATGAAAAAGACTTTGCCTGGATTGCCTGGATTGTAGCATATGTTGCTCTCAAAATTGTATGTACCTTCCAGTATGAATGGTTCCTTCATAAAACACATGTTATTCAGGTCATGGGCACTAACACACACTCATACCATCACAGACACTGGCCTTTGAACTAATAATACGGATTGTCCTTTTTGTCTTTGGGGGGGACATGATGTCCATGATTTCTTCAAAAACAATATGAAATATGGTCTCGTCAGACCACAGCAAATTTTTGAATTTTGCGTCCGTCCATCACTTATGAGTTTGGGACCAAACAATCTGGCGGCGTTTCCGTGTGTTGTTGATAAATTACTTTTTATTTTCAGGGTACAGTTTTAACTTGCATTTGTTGATGAACCATGTTAATTACAATGGTTTTCTGGTATGTTATCGAGGACACATGGCAAAATGCTATACACAGTGATGCCGGTTTTTAATGCAGTGCCGCCTTAGGTATTAAAGGTCATTGTCATTCAACATTTGCTTTTGGCCTTGCCACTTACATGCTGAAATTTATCCTGACTAAATATTTGAATGAAGAAAAAAAACATGGCTGCAGCAAAGGTTCCTTTTTGTGTCCAAGGCAAAATGGCATGTGCTTGGGCACCACTTGTGGTTTATTTGTGAACACACGTACGCACACATCAATAAAGTATCTTATTATTTAAATAGACTGCAACGGTCAAATTTTGTAGATAATCTGCACAAACAATATTTGAGAGCCAAGGAAGATCAAAAACAGGGTGCCTGCAAAGTGATGACAGACTGAGTTGTGATGATTAGCTTATAGCTTAGCTGGCAATTGTTAATAATAACAATGCATCAGAGTTACATGATGCTTTTCAGGACACTCAAAGACGCTTCACAATGGATACATTATTCATACAGTCTCACATTAACAATCCGGTGGCGGTAAACTACAAATGTAACCACAGTTGCCCAGACTGATGGAAGCGTGGCTGCCAGTGTGCCTACAGCTCCTCCGATCACCTCCAAACATTTGCACCATCCATACGCCAATGTGAGTGGCACTGGAGGCCATTTGTGTGAAGTGTCTTGCCCAAGGACACAATGCCACATGACTTGGAGAGAGCAGGCTTCGAACAGCGGACCTTCCGGTGACTGGGCCACAGCCGTTGCTTTGGGACATACCTGTGTGCCTTGGATTTTCACGAGTTTCTTTTTGGGGTCACTGGCAACTGACCATATAATTGCAGAGGAATAGATAGCCCAGCTACACTCTAAAAATTGATTGGGTCCCCAAACTACCAACCTAGTTGGTTAAGCTCATATTGGCTTGATTAACAAATAGATTGGTCAGACATTGACCATTCCGGGTGGTTACAGGCATACTAATTTTATTGGTTAGCCAAACAACCAATGAAATTGGTTACAAAAGAAAATAAGTCAAGTTGGACCACTTGGAAATATGTTTATTGTATCAATTGATTGTATTATAAATGTATTTATAAATTCCTATAAGTGACAACAATATATTATTATATATGAAAAAAAAAAATAATTAAAATAGTGTTTAAAAATGGAAATATGTGTCTAGATAGATCACTCTGCATGACCGGCTCCGTGGCCTCGTGGTAGCGTGTCTACCTTGGGACTAAGAGGTTGTGGGTTCAATCCTTGGCCGGGTCATACCAAAAACTATAAAAATGGGACCCATTTGCCTCCCTGCTTGACACTGAGCATGATGGGTTGGAGTTGGGGAGTTAGATCAACAAGTGATTCCTGATGCTGCTCCGTCAGAGGATGGGTCAAATTCAGAGAATGAATTTCACCCCACTTAGGTGGGTGTGTATTTTTTTTCGGGATTCCCGATAAAAATGTCAGCCTCGAACATAGATTTATTTATTTATTTTTTTAAAGTCAATTTGACCAATCCGTTTTTAGGGTGTAGAAGGAAAGATCTGTAACGTGACGTTGCATTTAATGTTTACAATATCCTGGGGAAATTGCCGGTCCACAACTTTTAGCAATGTTTCTTTCAGATTTTGTATCGATGGAGTAATCTGCTCCCAAAAAAGTAGCCGGGCTTACATGGAGACTTTTTAGTCATTCCGACTGAAATTATTCCGAATGAAGATCTCTGGTCACTTGTTTACATGTGACATGATCCTGCCACGTATATGCTCCCCTCTTTAATCAGATCAGCCCCGCGGCAGCCGCGAGATACGCGGACATCGATCATGTGATTCATCAAGATAGAATTCATTCATCATTTAGCACAGTAGTTGTGATAGTGTTAACACTTTTATTGAAGCCTCGCCATTCCATGAAGTACATACATGACGCTCGTTCGGACTGACGAAAGTAATATACCATCCCCGTGATTCCGAATGAAATTCCATTTGGGTTGAGCCTTTTCATTCTGATTGAGGTGTTTATATGGAGCATTTTCATTCCGTTTGTCCGTTCGGATTCAGTCGAATCGGAATGCATGGCTCCATGTAAACCAGGCTAGTGTTATCGCTCATCGTTATGGACGAATATCCGGTCATATCTGTTAATAATTTCCCCATTTCCATGAGTATGAATTTAAGCTATGCTAAAAACCAGATGAATTTGGATGATTTCTTGATGCATAAAACCATTGAATTAAAATGGTGTACTTTTCTACTTGACTGTAGATAGGCAAATTGATAGTTACAGTGTGAGATGTTTTCGTCGGGAATACATATCCTCTATGTTCATCTGAGGAAAAACCACAAACAGTATTGTTGTTGCCTTGTGGGTGTATTCGACCCAGAGCATGCAGCTAGGTCACATTTTTGGACAAAAGTGCAGAGGTGAACACAGTGTGCAGTTTTTAGGGGATACTGTACAGTTTGGCACTCACTGGGCACTGGAAAGTTCATGTTTGTACCTACTTGCATCCAGCCCCTCCCAATAATGCTCAATACTGGGAATGAGGCTAATGGGACTCCTGTAAAATTGGGGAGATCAGAAAGTAAGGCGTTGTAAGGGTGAAAAGGAGTGCTTGGAAAATACGGTAGCTTGGTACTGTTATATACAGTAGATAGGAATAGCTTTATAGGATGTGGAAATGTCATGTCACAAACAGAGAATGGCTGAGAGAATAGGAGTATAACAGGGGTCTTTAGTGTTAGGGTAACTGGGAATTTAGGGCAAGAGCAAGAGGGAAAAGACCGTGGCCTTTACATACCATGAAAGTGCAATACATGGCAGAAAACAAACATACACAACCTTTCCAAAAGTAATGGAACAGTGAGGCCAATTTCTATCTAATCTGCTGTGAATTGAAAACATCCTGTTCCTCATAAGATGACAAGATATCAAAAGCACAGCTTTTATTCCAAGGATCTGGATAAGATACTTAATTAAAAACTATCAGACAACTTAATATTTATCTATCATTTACTTGAAATAGCTGCCTGTGAGCCAGTGACATAACTACACTTTTCCATCCTTTTTTAAATATGCTATTTCACGATTTCAACGTTCAAGTGTTGTTTGTTGTTGGGTGTTACCCTCTTCAGCATACTATCGATAGTTCAAATCTCACATTTTGGCCAATCTAAAACATTACACTTCGTGCGCATAATGAACTTCTTTGTTGTTGTTTTTTAATCGGTTTGGTGCCATCTATCTTAATTGGCAGACCAAATGTTTCTGTTGATTTCTGACTCCATTTTGCTGCTGCTACCATGCGTTACATCAATGAATAATGAGCACATCCCAGAAGAAGCCAAGCAAGACATTACTGCCACTGTGTTTTACAGTTAAGCTTGTATCTTTAGAATCATGAAAACTTTCGTAAAGGTTCGTTTTCATCCCAGAACTGTTTAGCCATGTTTCTATATATATTCCCGCGTTCCTGACCAATCTATTCTTCTTGCGGGCAGGTGGTTTGCATCTTCTGTGCTTTTGGTTTAAGTTCAGTTCCTTTCTTCCTTCCTTTCTTTACGGCCATCAAAATGTTTTTGTCAACACCTACAGCTGTTTTCCCTGGTTTACCCATTTCACGTCTGTTAATACACAACATTACCAATAGTTGCACTGCCACTGATTATAATTTTGTTTATTGGTTCTGATTGATATTCAATCTTCATTCAACTTCACAAGAACTTGTTTTTTCACCAATACATAGTTCTCCCGTTTTCATGTTGGTCACACCTCTAACTGGTGTAAATGGTCTTCACTGCAAAAAAAAACAATTTTGAAACTGAGTGAATAATCAATACAATAAGACACACCCGATAAATAAAACACACCTGTCAATCACATGTTGCAGTACAATACTTTTGCTCACATGGAAACTTCAATCTGACTTACTGGGCATTTTCCCTTGGGGGCAACACTTTTCTGGGGCTGGCCAATGTCGTTGGACCCTAAAATCAACCCCCCACATTTTCAATTTAACATCAGGCCTAATCTCATCCTGTCCAGTCAAGCCAGGCTGTGGAGGTAGCAGTTGAGGAGAGAGAAGAGTGACTACATGTACAATAATGTAAATAAACATATAGGTCTACACCTCAACACAATAATTAGAGTTGGGTTTGGGATAATAGTAAAACAACTTCATTTGGGTAACAAATAAGTTACATGTCGGTTGTTCTCTGTTAGTTATTTGGGCAATGTCTTAGCCAAGAATTCAAGAGTTGATTATTTTTTTTTTGTCCCCAGTCGAGTCCTGCATGCTATTTTCCAAGTTGTGTATCCCAATTCATGAGATGTTTTCAGTCTCCAGCAAAATAATTAAGGATTTGAACTCACTGTTCCGATATTAGGGGAAGGGTGCAAATATGTTCAGATTTATGTATATCAATAGTTACTTGGAAGTAAAGAGATTTACAAAATATGTTCGCGTGTGTGTGTGTGTTTTTTTTATTTTTATTTATCATCCCTATTTGCTTGGATTGCAATTCATTTTAAATATCCAGATTAAGTTTTTAAGGATGCCAAGACTAAATTACTGTGATCAATGTAATGCTTCGTGTTCTACTCTGCTGGGCCTGACAGTTTTTCCCCTGAAAAACAAATGTGCATGTAAAGTATCTGTTTGTAATATAAAACAAGTCAGTTCGCCCGTTTTACAAATATCGTAAGAGTTAAGAAGTTTCAAGTGAGTTGTGTGTACTTACGGTGTTGCCATACTTTTTCTTAAGTGGGTAATGGAAAGAGGTGGATCTGGAAGAAAAAGAAAAAATGGGCAAATTTCACTGGTTCATATGTCATTACGTTTAACAATTCTAGAAGAAATCATGGAAAGTACACACATTTTTATGCTGGGCTGTCTTTAAGATGATGTAAAAATATATCATAAATCAATCAGAATCAGAACATTTACACTCATTTGTCACTGTAAAACCCAGTCTAAAAACTAGCAAATAACATTTACTAAGAAACTTTTTTTTTTGTAAGATTTACAATTTATTTCCTCATACAACATATGAATATATTTGTTGCAGATAGCAAACGGGAGGCATCAAAAACCCAAATTTACTCTAGTCTACAAACGATCTTGAAAGATACGTTATGATTCTTTACTCTCATACAAGAGGGTTACTGGTTACAATAGTATTTCTGAAATAGGATGTCAATATGAGAGGTCTTGTGTGAGCATATGCAAAATACTAGTGACATGCTGGATTTTTTGCAACTTTATGGAATTTTATTTCTTTGCATTTTTTTGTCAATTTTAAGCTGCAAATTGTTAGACCTTAAGCAGGGGTCACCACCATGTTGCCTACATGCAACATCGGAAAAACCCCAATCAAGGTTATTTTAGTTAACAAAAACTAATGGGAAAAAAACAAAACAAACTAAAACTAATATTAAAAAAAAATGTTAATAAAATAAAATAAAAATGAAAATGCCTTTTAAAAAACTGAAACTACATTTTATGTTCACAAAACTAACTAAAACTAAGTGTAATTATAGCAAAAATGTCCTTCGTTTTAGTCTTTGGTACCGTAATTTAATGCATGAGCCTTTGGGGATGATTTTAAATGTGATTTCAAGTATACAAGGATTTATTTCGATATTAACCCTAATAAGAACGTTTGAAAGTGTGTCACAAACAGGTGATGTCATCTAGCAGCAGCCAATAGAAAACCACTTCCAGTTGTGTTGCGCTCTAATGGCTCGGCTCACCTGCTTTTTAATTTAACTCAGCTGAAATGCATCGCTAGGTAGGAATAATGTCACTTTTTTCATTTGACTATGGTCAAATATTACGTACAGGTAATACACTTAAAAAAAAAGAAAAAAAAAAGGGAAAACTAATATATGAAACTAACTAAAACAGCATTTTTAAATAACTAAAATTAATAAAACCGAACTGAATCACCCTGAATATTAAAATAATTAAATTTAAAATACTAAACTCACCACGAAATAAAAACTAACTAAAATGAAAATCCCAAAACTACAGGGTCAGGCAAAATGATCTGACACATTTGTAGGTGTCATGTCTGGGTCAGGCCAGGGTTAAGTTTGAGTTAATGGCCGTCAGGTCAAGTGTCTGTTTGAAATTGATGTAACAGCATCTAGTTTCAACTGGTTTTAAGTTATGTGACAGCTATAGGATGTCAGGAGCTTTGTGATGTCAATCTTTAATCCTTTACTTAGTCACAATCAATCAGATCGATACACTGTCTATAGTAGCTGTCTGAGAAGTGCGTGTGTTTGTCGGATTATTACCACTGTTACTGTGTGCATCTCCACAGCCCAAGGGGGCTTGATTTTCGATGCATTCTCATTGTTTCTCATCTAGTCAAGTTCGTTCTACGCCTCTCAAAGTTATGCGAATAGATTTAAAATCTTATTTGTGTCTGCGCTTTGGGATTCAACCCCAGAACGTAACAGTAGGTTTAATAAAAGACAAATAAAGTAAAGAAACAAAAAAGTGTTTTTATTTTCGAATATATATAGTGCTTAATATCTACCAGAGAGCTTTACAAAGCCTCACATTCACACATCATGTGGACTTGTTCTAATACCTCACCAGAGATGGGGCATTGTGATTTCCTAGCAATGAGATTTATAGAAATACAGTGTACAATATTGATATTTATCTGTTTCCTACTGTGTTAATTTTTTTTGATAATTATTGTGTGAAATCATGAACATAAGCAGTGTTTTACCATAGAGAATATAAATTATAATTAATAACATTATTAAAGGTAATTTGAGTTGAATGTCTTGGTCGGTGGTGCCTTCGGTATTGTCACGCCGCCACCGGCGTGACGGCCCATGCTTTTATTTTTGTGTCCATGTTTCCTGTCTTACCTTGAAATCCTAACTCTCCTCTCACCCCAGGTCACTTGCCCTTCCTGCCGCTCCCTAAATACCGGTCCCCGCCCATGATTACCACCACCTGCCACCAATCAAGACACACAATAAAAGCCATCTGCATTCTCCCCTCCGTGCCGAAGTGTCACACATCTCAGTGCATGGAAGCGTCCCACATCTCAGTGCATGGAAGCGTCCCACAGTCCTGGAGTCCTTGTTCCCGTTCCCGTTGCCTTGTTGTTTTGCCTTGTTTTTGTGCCTTTTCCTCCCCAGCGGAGCGCCCTTAGTTACCCCTTGTGCCTTGAACCTTTTTTCCTCCCTAGCGGAGCGCTTTTTGTTGTCCCCTGTACCTTTTGCCTGTTTTTTCCTCCCCAGTGGAGCGTTTTTAGTTATCCACTTTTTGATTCCCCTTTCTCCTCTCAGGTTGAGAGGAGACAGCTGTTGGCCGGAAATAAACCTGTTGCCTTTGTGGCCTACCTTTATCCTGCGTCTGAGTCCTACCTCTCCTTGTCGTGTCAGTACACTTCGGCCAGCATGGACCCAGCAGGAAAGGTCGAGGCTAGGCTACAGAGCCTGGAGGTCCGGCTTGCCAACCAGGAAAATGTTCAGCAAGCCGTGGTTTCGCAGCTGGAGGAGCTGTCAAGCCAGGTCCATGAACTGGTGAGCCACATGCAGCCTCTCGCCCCTGAACCTCGTCAGGCGCCGTCTCTCGCTCCTGAACCTCGCCTGCTGCAGCCTCTCGCCCCTGAACCTCGTCTGCTGCGGCCTCTCGCCCCTGAACCTCGTCTGCTGCGGCCTCTCGCCCCTGAACCTCGTCTGCTGCGGCCTCTCGCCCCTGAACCTCGTCTGCTGCGGCCTCTCGCCCCTGAACCATGTCTGCTGCGGCCTCTCGCCCCTGAACCTTGTCTGCTGCCGCCTCAAGTCCCTGAACCTCGTCTGCTGCGGCCTCTCGCCCCTGAACCTCGTCTGTTGCGGCCTCTCGCCCCTGAACCTCGTCTGCTGCGGCCTCTCGCCCCTGAACCTCGTCTGCTGCGGCCTCTCGCCCCTGAACCTCGTCTGCTGCGGCCTCTCGCCCCTGAACCTCGTCTGCTGCGGCCTCTCGCCCCTGAACCTTGTCTGCTGCGGCCTCTCGCCCCTGAACCTTGTCTGCTGCGGCCTCTCGCCCCTGAACCTTGTCTGCTGCGGCCTCTCGCCCCTGAACCTTGTCTGCTGCGGCCTCTCGCCCCTGAACCTTGTCTGCTGCGGCCTCAAGTCCCTGAACCTCGCCAGGCGCCGCCCAAAGACCCTGAGCCTCGCCAGGCGCCGCCCAAAGACCCTGAGCCTCGCCAGGCGCCGCCCAAAGACCCTGAGCCTCGCCAGGCGCCGCCCAAAGACCCTGAGCCTCGCCAGGCGCCGCCCAAAGACCGGGAGCCTCGCCAGGCGCCGCCTAAAGTCCGGGAGCCTCGCCAGGTGCCGCCCAAAGACCCTGAGCCTCGCCAGGCGCCGCCCAAAGTCCGGGAGCCTCGCCAGGCGCCGCCCAAAGTCCGGGAGCCTCGCCAGGCGCCGCCCAAAGTCCCGGAGCCTCGCCAGGCGCCGGCCAAAGTCCCGGAGCCTCGCCAGGCGCCGGCCAAAGTCCCGGAGCCTCGCCAGGCGCCGGCCAAAGTCCCGGAGCCTCGCCAGGCGCCGCCCAAAGTCCCGGAGCCTCGCCAGGCGCCGCCCAAAGTCCCGTAGCCTCGCCAGGCGCCGGCCAAAGTCCCGGAGCCTCGCCAGGCGCCGCCCAAAGTCCCGGAGCCTCGCCAGGCGCCGCCCAAAGTCCCGGAGCCTCGCCAGGCGCCGCCCAAAGTCCCGGAGCCTCGCCAGGCGCCGCCCAAAGTCCCGGAGCCTCGCCAGGCGCCGCCCAAAGTCCCGGAGCCTCGCCAGGCGCCGCCCAAAGTCCCGGAGCCTCGCCAGGCGCCGCCCAAAGTCCCGGAGCCTCGCCAGGCGCCGCCCAAAGTCCCGGAGCCTCGCCAGGCGCCGCCCAAAGTCCCGGAGTCCAAAGTCCACTTTTTGATTCCCCTTTCTCCTCTCAGGGTGAGAGGAGACAGCTGTTGGCCGGAAATAAACCTGTTGCCTTTGTGGCCTACCTTTATCCTGCGTCTGAGTCCTACCTCTCCTTGTCGTGTCAGGTATGTGTATGAAACTGTAACCATTCACATGAATCTTTACCCAAGAAGTAGCTCTAAGTTGCATAAAAGTTGGTGATTCCAGCCTTAAATGTTCCAAAGAATTAGCTACCATGAAACACTTTTTACGATTCCCTCACCTTTTTTCCTTTTTAGCTTCCGCCTCCGCTGCTTATTGACAAAGCAGGCTGCCATTGTACTGAAAAGGATGGCTGCAGCCAAGAAGCAGATGGTGGCCACGATGCCTGCCACAACTGGTCGCGCCAACCCTGATTCCTCTACCATCTCTGGAGGTGGAAAGAAGTCTGTAGAGTATGAAGAAAAGTCATGTCATTAATAGTAAGAAAATAACTGAACTGTATTGGTAATTGAGCTTAGTTACACAAGTACCAGTAGTTATCCTCTCCCTGTGTTTCTGTGGGCTTTCGTTTGGTACTATTGCTCCCGAAATCTTTTAAAACATCTGTAAGGTGTGAATGCGAGCATGAATGTTTAGTTGTCTGCAACTATG
The DNA here is from genome assembly GCF_051991245.1 of Festucalex cinctus. Classification (NCBI taxonomy): domain Eukaryota; kingdom Metazoa; phylum Chordata; class Actinopteri; order Syngnathiformes; family Syngnathidae; genus Festucalex; species Festucalex cinctus. The sequence goes on from NC_135428.1 coordinate 19,534,800, forward strand.
GATCAGTCCTGTGCTTGGTCCAGCTGCGCGGCCCAGGTCAGCTAAGTCAGAAAATGTCTTTCTGTGTAGCTCCTGAAGAGTTTACCTGTGCTCTAAGAGAAAACAACACATAGCATTGCACCAATAAAGGAAATGCTTGTGTCGATTGGGCCACAAAGTTTTTTCTTAAACTTTAAAATGCGATGCTCTTGATCATGACCAAGCAATATCGTTTGGAGCCATTTATTTTTTTTTTATTCAAAATTGTCCAAATCCTCTGGTTTTTGGATATCAACAGTAATTGTTCACTGATTTCTGTAGTCCTTCATGAAAGAAAACTGATTATCTGTTGTGTTTAATCAAATAAGACATTTGCAAACATATGTTTTTACTTTGGAAAGCAATAACCGAACTCGTAACATAGTACAACATCCATTTCTCTCTCTTTTTTTTTTGTAATTACTATACGAATACAAAGTACAAAACAAACACCAAACATCACTGGTTAATAAACAGTAATCAGGGGGAAAAAAATGCTTTTTTAATACACTTCAATGCAAAATTGAAATGAATCAGATTAGTCGATTAATAGATTGAATAATCGATAGAAAGATCAATTCTAAAAATATTTCATAGTGACAGCGCTAGCCTGTATACTCAAACGGTTGGGGGCAGCAGAGAACTTTGAGAGCATTTCAGCCAGTCTGAAATGTATGTATGAAATGAGCAAATGCACTGTACTCGGTGATCACTTCAAACAAAGTTTTTGAGAGGTTTAATTTGTGATGAAAATTGCCATATTGCAATTATAAATGCTTGCAAATTGTGTCTTTCATGCATAAGCATACAATCATGGTCTAAAACAGGGATAGTCAGATTCAGATCGAGAAGCGCCACAAAGATTTTTTTTCAAAGGTCAATTTATTGGGGTCGATCTGGCTGCATATGGTAATACTTTGATATTCCAAACAACAAAAATATGAGCTAAAATTACGGTAAATTACTCTAGTTTCCATTTTGACGTATACTGTATTAAAATAAATACTGTAATTGCTGAACAATAAGGTGCACCTGATTATAAGTCACACCTACATTTTTAAAGGAAAAAGCATTTTGTCCAAACATAAGCCGCACCTGACTATAAGCCGCATGTGCCCACATTGAAACATGAGATATTTACAAAGAAAGACGGTACACAGAAAGATTTTTCAAAGGTTTAATAATATACCTTAGCTTTTCTTTCCAAACAAACAGTGCCTGTGACGCGGCAGTAACACATCACTAACAGGGCTGGTTACAAATAACATACCGCTAAAAGTCACTCAGACTGAGACTTCTTGTATTTTGCATGATGAGGGTCTGTTAATGCTAATTTTATTCATGCACAAAGCGCAAAGTTACATTAAACTTGCATCTTCCTCGACACATATATTCCAGCTGTTGGACTCTTTCCTTTTCTGCTCGAGCGCCCCTGGCTGCCGTCAGAAAAATTCCATATATTAGCCGCATCATTGTATAAGCTGCAGGGTTGAAAGTGTGTGAAAAAAGTCGCGGCTTATAGTCCGGCAATTACGGTAGTTGAAGAGAGTTTGTCACAAGGATCAATTTTACGATATGGACAAAAATAAACCAAGTTGTTAAAACTTTGAGCTATCTCTAAAGGTGCTCTCCAAAAGGTTTAATTTCCCCGAAGCCCACAAGTTAAAACTGGATTTTAACTTAATAACTGCTAAACCACGGCAGGTGGTTAATCAAATTCCGTACTTGTGTAGAAACCTGCTGATTACCTGTAGTTTCCCAGTTACTGCCACTGAAAACTAGTGTTGTTCCGATACCGTTTTTTGGCCCCCGATACCGATTCCGATACCCAGCTTTGCAGTATCGGTCGATACCGATACCATACCGATACCTAAGGTTTTTTTTTCCTCAACATGAAAAAGCTGTCCTGCCATTGGTTCAGAGCATTCAAGGGCTAATAGGATATCTTAGATCGGCATTCGGCATGCAATGAATACGTCACATATCAGTGAATGTCGTGCACGAGCAAGACACAAGATGCTGCATCCAAAATCCTATATTAGCGTTGGAATTGGTATCGGCATGTTACTTGTGAGTAGTCACCGATACCAATACCACTGTTTTAATGCAGTATCTGCACCTCTGCCGATACCAGTATCGGTATCGGAACAACACTACTGAAAATATCCCAACAGCATGATGTTGCCACCATGTAGGGGTGGTCTTGATCAGGTAATGAGCGGTGCCTGGTCTTCTTCAATATCTGGCACAGATATTTTTGTCTCTCATGGTCTGAGAGTCCCTGGATTGGCTGGCAACCTGTTCAGGGTGTACCCTGCCTACTGCCCGTGGCCAGCTGGGATAGGCTCCAGCACCCCCACGACCCGTGTGAGGAAAAAGCAGTCACGGAAATGAATGGCTGGATGGTCTGAGAGTCCTTCAGGTACCTCCATGCAGGCTGCAATGTGCTTTTTATGAATGAGAGGCTTCCGTCGAGCCACTCTCACATACAAGCCTGATTGGTATACTTTTGTCTGATGGTTGACATCATGGTTGATTTGTCCTCAGAAATGCTTTTATTGATCCTTGTACAGTATAGACAGGTGTCTGCCTTTTCAAATCACATCTGAGTAACTGAATTCATAACACGTGGACTCAAATTAAACTGCAGAAACATTTCAAGGATGATGAGCTAAATCTTGAGCCTTGTGGGAAAGGCTACATAATATCATGCAAATGTGATTCCTGGTTTTTATTTTGTATTTGTAAAAATCTCAAAAAATTGTGTACTGTGTAGAATTAATTTAGAGGCTGTCACACAAAACGTGGAATAAATACTACACTATATCCCAGTCAAGGCAGTTTTGTGTCTGAGTTTCTGAAGAAACATGCCTTGGCAGAATGCCTTACCTGTACTGGACACGCCGACTATGTTGCTCGGCTCACTGATCGTGTCATCCATGACGGCCATGACGCGGAACTCATACCAGGCCTCCTAATACAAGAGCCAGAATGTCAAGGTCCAACCATCATTAAAAATTTACCAGTGAGTTTAAACCAACAAAGCAAATATTAATTCCTGATTTCAGCACAGTACAGCATATTGATTCAGGCTTCTCTTGTGAGAACTTTTACTAATGCGAGCTAGCAAATAAATGACAGCCCCAATGGGGTCTATGCCTCACGTTAGCTGTCTTTCCACATGGACTTTAGCTTTTTGTTAGCTGTCCTTCAACAGCAGTCACTGGACATGTCCAAAAGGTCAGAATAACAGATAAAATAAAAAGCACAGGATGAGATGGTAAGCTGTCTTTTGTGCCTTTCGTGAGCTCTCACTCGAAATTTGTTTTGCTGTTGTTTTGGGAGAGTTAGGAAATCGACAGGTGGGGGTTGTGTGGGAGGTTTAATCTTGGCCATGGTAGAATTATTGGACAGCTGTTCAATAGAGACATCGTCAGTAGGGAGCCCGTGTTTCCTTGGGTGTTTTAGCCTTTAAACACCCTCTACTATGGAAGTCACGTTAATGGCAATATTGCGATATTAAAATGGCCACAATATCATCGTCATGTCATGTTTACATGTAGCCATGTACTCAGATTAGATTGAATCTAAAAGAGCAAACAGAATGAAAATGCTCCATATAAACACCTCAATCGGAATGAAAAGGCTGAATCCGAATAGAATTTTATTCAGAATCACAGGGGTGGTATTTTCCTTTTGCCAGTCTGAACGAGCGTCATGTAAACGGTTCAATCCGAAAAACCAGGCTGCATCCAGTCTTTTTCTAAGTACAGCTGGTAAATGAGGTCCCTGATCTCAACCATGGAGAACATGCTTTAAGAAGTGACGATATCTCAAGGTAGGAAATTATAACGTCAATTCCTAAATAATAGATGACATTTTTAGGGTTTGTGGGAGGTTGTGGACCCAAGTGGAGGAAGGCACGGAGACGCGTGGCGGGTGTGCTCTTAAATAAGTTTTAATTTAACTCAAAACAAAGTGCAACACAAAGTACAAAACACGGCTGGGAATAAACTTACTAAGTGAAACTAAACAGGCAGGACAAACAGGCGCAGGGAATGAGGTGTGACCAGGACAACAACAAAGACTTGACAAGGACTGAACAAAAGCAGGGAACTAAATACACATACTAACGAGATAACAAGAGACACCTGGACAGGACACAAGTGGCTTGGGGAGCTGATTGGATAAACACAAGCGAACGGGAAAACGAGCACAGGAGGACATGATAAAACTTGACGAGACAGAAAAGGGAACACAAGGAAAACATGACCAAAAAAAACCCAAACCAAAACCCAGACCATAACAGACATATGGCCTCTTGAATTAAAATTAGAAGTTGACACTCCAATAACTGCAACCATTTTGGGCATGAAGACAAAATCCTTCAATCTTCAGTCTGACAAACGTCCAAACATATCTGAACCTAAATATGTTCTTCTACTTCATAAATATTTATGTGCACAAAATCACAAAATGGGCATGGACGAATGAGTATGACTTCAGGATCTTTCTTTTTCTCCTTTTTAACACTTGAGAATTGAGAATGTTGATTTGTAAATGAAAAGCACAGAAATTCACATGCCAGATATATTTCTGTACCTATCAGGCTGCCTACTGTGATCACATCAGTCTTCACACATCATTTTAGTTCCCTCAGACCTTTGTGAGACTTGGTGCAATATTTCGCGCTATTAACGGACGCAGCACATTCTTAGTGAATATACCCCTATGTGCACTATATGCAAATATAAACCAGTAGTAGAGAAGGTATTCAAGTAGTAGGTGTGTGTCGTGAGAGCGTGCGGGAGAAATGTGAGTGGGTGTTTTCAGTGTGATGGAAGGGGAGATAAAAGCATCAGCATGGCACTGAGTGTCGATTAAAGTCAGAAGCTCACACATTATGCATTACAGCAGAATCATTTCAGTAAGTAGCTGAAAAGAAACAGATGTGACATCATAAAAAAATGATAGCGTCAGAACGTATTACTCACTAAAACTTATTGTTACCATGACAAACAATGTAGGTGAGGGAGCACATTACCACCAAACCTTTTGTTTTGGACGGGAAGTTACATACACAATGAACCAATCAACTAACAAAGATTAAGGCTGTTAGATACCATTTAAACGCAATATAACCAGTGACTTGGCCCTAAGTGTTGAACCTGGAGCCACCAAAAGAAAATCTATTTGTTTCCTGTGTTTACCTGGATGAGGTCACGAGCGAGAAATTCCGTCTCGCCCGAGGGGATGCTGTCGTCCAGGACCTCCCATCGTTCCCCCAAGTGAAACTCCATAACATAATGCTGGATTGGTGCTGTGTGATTGGCGGGCGGGATCCAGGTAAGCAGGACTCCCTGTTGCGTGCGATTGGCTGTGAGGCACCGTGGTGGGGTAAGCAGCACCAGTGGTTCAGGGGTACTTATGGGAAATACTGGAAGTGCACATTTGGATTGAAATTCCATGGTTAACACATGATGAAATGCAATGGGAGAAGTAGCAGCCTGACAACTTCTTTAGTTTGGCAGCTAAATTAACTATGAGAGTGACTAGATGATAAAAGTTTTATATGACACCAATCTCCTCACGTACCATTCCCATCATCTGACTTCAGGCATACTTAAACACCATTGCAGAAAGTTTCTCACTCACTATTGTACATCCGTTTACTCCAAACTATTTTACACATCACATTTTGGAAGCAAGTCTCACGTGGTTTAGTGCTGCCTGGCAATTGGAAGAAAACTGTTCTGACTCCCAACTCTTCCTTTCACAATAATTTTTTTAATTGTGTGAAGATTTGTAAATTAGCTAAAGTGTGTTTCTGTTCTAATAGAAGATGATACTGAGTGAATATAAAGGTATGAAATCAAAATTAGGGGTGCACCGATCACAATTTTCCGGCCGATCACCGATCTTTTAAAAAGTCTGACCTGCTGATCCCAAATTTTGCAGATACAGATTTTAATTTAATTTTTACAAGCAGCATATACTTCAGTGTTCCAGTCTTGTTTTATTGGAAAACATTTAACAATATCAGTAAAATAATACAAATTGGTTGTTTTAACTGCACATGAATTTGTTCTCTCAAATAAAAAAAACGTGTTACATTCCTTTCCTCCGTGACCGGGCGGGTGTCACATGACTACTAATGCGCAAAAAGTGTTTCCATTACCCTTTTGCGAAATACTTCTTTTTCGATACGTCTCAAAAACCACCTCATCAGAGCGCAAAAACTTTTTTGCGATATTTGAGATTTTTGTCGCAAATCCGGTGTTTCCATTACCAGCTTACTTTTGCGAAACATGACTTTCGCGCAAAACTGAGGGTAATGGAAACGCACCTACTGACCATGCTAATAATTTCTCACAATAATTGGGAAATAGATCAATACTGTACCAATATGCAATACTTTAATTGTATAAATCTTTTCCACAGACGACTTGCCACAGAGGACTTATTGGATGTCTTTTTTTTTTTTTTTACTTTTCATGTCTCAGCGATTACCCGAAGGCCGGTATCTGCCTCATACCGATATCTGGTGACGGTACTTCCCCCTTCCCAAATATTTTGTGTTGCACACCTCACAGAGAACCAGATCACGCAATTGCTGGCATGCAACGAGACATGTCAGAGTGAAAGCAGTGCACAGACTTTTTGTAAGATCAGATCTTTTTGTCCTCCCCAAGAGGCAGCAATTATGCTCACCTAATGTTTTCACAGTGACAACCTCGCTGAAGGGTCCTGTGCCAAGCTTGTTTTGGGCTAGGACACTGCACTGGTATGTTGTCTCGGGCTCCAAGCCAGGCACCACCATCCACTCTTGGCCTCCTGGCACGGGGACTGAGAGCCAGTCATGTGGACCTAAACGCTCCCTTTTTAGCCTGCACATGAGTCAATGTGAGAGGTGAGCGGGACTGAGACTTGGGCAGAGACTGTTACAGTTACAATTATAGTTCATCTGACTTTGTAGGATAACTCAATACCCACGTAATTTGTTCATTAATTCTATTATTTGTTTACATATATACTGATTTCTTAAATTGTTGAAAAATGTGTGCAATCGTTGTCATGTAGCATACTTGTCAATAGAACATTCAGTCCACATTTATACAAAATGACCTCAATTCCCCTAACACCGTTCACTCACAGTATACATTGATCACATCATCAATTGAACTTTCACTTGATGGTAAGCTCATGCTGCAGTTAGCTTTACATTTTGTCGTTTGCCCATGCCATACATTTATTACCAAAAGATGAGCATGCAGCAGTTGCAACAATCTTGTAAAACTATACTGTAGTTCCCAATAATGCATATAAGTATAATGAAAAAATATATATATGTTTTTGAGTTCATACTAGCGATAAACGATATGTTTTTCAGGGCAGAGATCAATACCTATTATTAGTAGTCTAGGACACCAAAAAACGTTATTTGGAACTGATATTCATTTTCACTCAAAGGGAATATATTGGCATCAAAATTTGAAAAAATAATTAATTTATTATACATTAAAAATTTGTAAAACAAAGAAAAACAAAAATAAAATATTGTAGTTAAAAAAACTTAGTAAATAGACATCTTTGTTTTAACTTAAGTAAATAGCTCCCTATTTTATTTATATATTTTTTTCCAAAATTTCAAAATATCTGAAGTATTAAAATTTAATTTTAATTTCAAACAAAAACAGAAGTTACAAATTGTTCCCAGGCTCAGCAGCATCTCTAAAAATTTGAAAAATTAGTTACTGGAAGTTAAAACTTTTTGAAATGGATCTATTATGATTCTTCAAAATGGCCGATGCCAATATTCGTCAAAATCCGGAATATCAGCGCCAGCGATAGCAACCACTCTAGTCTAGAAAACACATTACTAACAAATGTGCGATCAGTAACACATTCCATCTGTTCATATAGAGGCGATTTCATTCTCGTTGCTTTACGCAGCACATTTACATTAGCATTGACCTTTGTTTTGTACATGTACCGGTAAATGGGCAAAATGTGCTTAAAGCCATAAAATATTGGCTCTCAAATCTAAACCAAACATTGTGGACTCAAAACTATTGTTGTATTTTGTTGAATTTAGCATCCTGAAGATGATTCTACCGTGGATTTTTATTGTGCACACGTTCATTTCGAAGATTTTGACAACATCACCTGAAATGTACATTCAGGAGCTGAAAACGCATTTAAAAGTACACATGACAGAGGTCATATAGTTGGGGGAAATTGGTTACAAGGTCAGGTTATAAAAATACATTGAGTACAGCATATGAACTACAGTCAAGCAGAGCAAAGCAGCAGCAGCAGCAGCAGCAGCAGCAGCAGCAGCAGCAGCAGAGGGAGGGTAAAGGAGGCAATTACTATGTCCAGGGTGCAAATTAGAGAAATATCAGATTAATCTGTAATTCAAATTTTGTTGGGGGGGGAGAAAAAAATTCTGAACTGCTCTGAATGCAATCCTGAAGAAGATTTTTATTTTTATTTATTTTTTTGAAAGAAATAAATATTACGAGAAGAAAAAGCAGGAAGCGAAGCAGGCTGGGATGACTCACACATGGCCGTACCAGACTGAGAATGTCTGCTGGAAGCCCCCGTCGTAGCCAACCTCCCACGACACGTTGGCCCAGGTGGAGGATGCCACCACATGGACCCTGGTGGGTGCGTGGGGGCTTGTGCCTGCAGGGAGGACAAGCAGTGGGACATGTGTTGGTAAAAGGGCATGTGAGTCATTGAAACGGTCTTTGTTATAACATACACAGATTCCCAACATAATAAGCACCTATAACAAATGATCCCTATAACATTATTGTCTCTTTAAGTGCTAATATCAAACCTGATTTTTTTTTTTTCATGATTATGAATAAAAATTGTGTTGGAAAAAAATATAGTTGCCTTTCCTTGCATAAAATGTTTACTTACCACCACTGGAAAATATTATCATTAGGGGTGTGAATTGCCGAGTGCCTGACGAATCGATTCGTATCACGATTCATAGGTCACGATTCGATTCGATACCGATTAATCCCAAATCAAATTTGTAAATCGATTGTTGCGATTTTTTTATTCAAATTTAGAAAATACTATTCAGTAAACTTGTGCATGTACACTGTAAGATTTGTATGAAAAGGTATTATTTATTTATCTGAAACGTCAGTCTTATAACTGTGAGCCACTGTATTTAACAAACAAGTTGTAATCTGTTTCATTTTTGAACAGCATTGAAATAAAATAGTAAGGCTTAATGCGCCATTAATATAACTTTCTTCCATGCTTAAGGTGTGAAGCCAAACCCTAAGTAAGGCGTTTTGTTGAATATTTTTCCATCAAAAATGGATGTTTAAAAATCGATTCGGCTGCCTATTGAATCGATTCGAGAATTGTGGGCTGTAGTATCGCGATATATTGCCGAATCGATTTTTTTTAACACCCCTGATTATCATATAAAAAAAATAAAAATAAATAAATAAAATAAATAAAATAAACTTAAAAAAAAAACTACTACCATGTTACATATGAGTAAAGCATCCATTTTCTGGCATATCATTTTATAAACAGGGGAACACATATTAATTTTGGTGTTGTTCTCAAAGGAGCATCAGATGTTTTGGTGATCCTTTTTTCACCGGCCCACCAACCTCACGGATGAATTAAAAAAATTAAAGCACACCTGGGCATAGTTGGGCACTGTTTTTATTTGGATGTGCATGCGTGTTGGCTGTGCAAGCAAAAAGGAGGTGTGACTTGTATGCAGTTTTGCCAAAAGAGATATTATCTTCAGTGACTTCTCTGACCATCCTAGCAACTATTCATCCATCCATCCATTTTCTGAACCACTTTAATCCTCACAACTATTTCAAAATAAAAATAGCGCCAACGGAACTGTGGTCCTCCTCAAAATAAAAGCCTCATAAGTAGCATTTTCCATGGACATCAATGCATTGTTAGGCTTTTATTTTGAAGTTGTCCCTCGCAGCAATCGTTGTGGCTTCCTTGACTTTCGACTTTTTGACTGGAGGCTGGCCTGACCACAATTATTTATGCCAACAGCTGAGCTCCAATACTCTTAGTACACGAATGCGCAGTGCCAATCAAATCTGGTGCGTACATGGATATTTTCAGTGCAAATTCAGTTTTGTTTGATTTTTCTTCTGTGTTCATACGGTTCTATGCTGCTGTAATAACTGAATTTCCTTTTTAGAGAACTACCGTTATTGACGGACTATAAGCCGCAACTTTTTTCACACACTTTCAACCCTGCGGCTTATACATTGATGCGGCTAATATATGGATTTTTTCTGACGGCCACCAGGGGCGCTCGAGCAGAAAAGGTAAGAGTGAGACAGGTAGAATAGATGTGTCGAGGAAGACGCAAGTTTAATGTAACGTTGCGCTTTGTGCTTGAATAAAATTAGCATTAACAGACCCTCATCATGGAAAATACAAGAAGTCTCAGTCCAAGTGACTTTTAGCGGTACGTTATTTTTAACCAGCCCTATTAATACTGTGTTACTGCCACGTCACAGGCACTGTTTGTTTGGAAAGAAAAGCTAAGGTATATTATTAAACCTTTGAAAACTCTTTCTGTGTACCGTCTTTCTTTGTAAATATCTCATGTTTCAATGTGGGCACATGCGGCTTATAGTCAGGTGCGGCTTATGTGTGGACAAAATGCTTTTTCCTTTAAAAATGTACTGGATGCGGCTTATAATCAGGTGCGCCTTATTGTCCAGCAATTACAGTAATAAAGACTTTTTTTTCCCCTATTCTTCCATCCATCCATTTTCTATCGGACTGGTCAACATGTTGATTTGAATTCAATTCAATTCAAATCAATTGAATTCTGTTCTATTCCTAAAATAATAGTTAACTAGACATGGCACACCTGTTCCATTATCAAGTTTTATGAGGGTGGAATTTGTGAGACTGTTCAGTACGGTATATATTTTGTACTGATCTTTGTCAACCCGTAGCCTCGTTTGTAAAACAAATCCAGTAAGCAAAAGCCGAATTGTATGTTGTACTGTATGAACTTCGTATTTATTTACACGGGGTGGTTGCAATGTTCCCGCAAATTTTACGTGTGATTGTGCATTCACTCAAACTTCTTGAGCATTCAATGGATTACGGTGAGCAATATCCATTCGACGGACTTGGACGCACAATGCCACTTAATTTTACGATCATTTTTACATGACAGATGCATACTTCTATGCCCACGTCAACCTCTGAGCTCGCACCAATAATTTATACTTCATGAATGAATGACGTCGTTGTTGTCCTCTCTGCTCTCTACAGCTTATTGCCGCTAAATGAGGAAAACGGTTCTACACCTCTTGGTCCAACCTCACTTTCTGATAATCTTTCTCGCAACTGTTACTATACTACCATGTTCTTGGCGCAAATCCATTGCCATGTGTGGTAAATCAGGTGCAAATTTGCTCCCAGCTGTCAGAATTTGTGGGCGTGTTTGCGCCTGTATATGATTAGAGCAATATCCTTAGTGGATCACACTCTTCAGCCTCCCTGGTAAGGTCTATTCAGGTGTGCTGGAGAGGAGGGTCCGTCGGGAAGTCGAATCTCGGATTCAGGAGGAGCAGTGTGGTTTTCGTCCTGGCTGTGGAACAGTAGACCAGCTCTACACCCTCAGCAGGACCCTCGAAGGTGCGTGGGAGTTCGCTCAACCAGTCCACATGTGTTTTGTGGATTTGGAGAAGGTGTTCGACCGTGTCCCTCGGGGAGTCCTGTGGGGGGTGCTTCGGGAGTACCGGGCCCCCTAATACGGGCTGTTCGGTCCCTGTACGACCGTTGCCAGAGTTTGGTCCGCATTGTAAGTCGGATTCGTTTACAGTGAGGGTTGGACTCCGCCAAGGTTGCCCTTTGTCACTGATTCTGTTCATAATTTTTATGGACAGAATTTCTAGGCGCAGCCGAGGCGTTGAGGGGTTCCGGTTTGGTGGCCTCAGCATTGCATCTCTGCTCTTTGCAGATGATGTGGTGCTGTTGGCTTCATCAAGCCGGGGTCTCCAACTCTCACTGGAGCGGTTCGCAGCCAAATGTGAAGCGGTTGGAATGAAGATCAGCACCTCCAAATCCGAGACCATGGTCCTCAGTCGGAAAAGGGTGGCGTGTCCTCTCCGGGTCGGGGATGAGATCCTGCCCCAAGTGAAGGACTTAAAGTATCTTGGGGTCTTGTTCACGAGTGAGGGCAGGATGGAGCGGGAGATCGACAGGCGGATCGGTGCAGCGTCTGCAGTGATGCGGACTCTGTAAGAAACAAGATACAAGCAGCCGACATGAGTTTCCTCCGCAGGGTGTCCGGGCTCTCCCTTAGAGATAGGCTGAGAAGCTCGGTCATCCGGGACGGGCTCAGAGTCGAGCCGCTGCTCCTCCGCGTTGAGAGGAGCCAGCTGAGGTGGCTCGGGCATCTGGTTCGGATGCCTCCTGGACGCCTCCCACCGGCGGGATGACCCAGGACACGCTGGAGAGACTATGTCTCTTGACTGGCCTGGGAATGCCTTGGGATTCAGGTTGAAGTGGCTGGTGAGAGGGAGGTCTGGGTTTCCCTCCTAAAGCTGCTGGCCCCCGCGACCCGACCTCGGATAAGCGGTAGAAGATGGATGGATGGATGGAATATCCTTAGTGAATAGGTAGTTAACTGGGAGCAGACTGCGGGTGCAGTTGTGGAGCAATATTTCACGCTCTTAGCGGACGCAGCACATTCTTCATGAATCTACCCCTGAGTGTTCACCCAAACTGCTATTTAAACTGTAAGGGAAGTGGGAATGGTGTAATATTGTGTGCATGGTGAGCTCCGGCTGGCATCGCCGTAGTGATGTGATGCCCATTCATTTCTTTTTTTTTTATAGGAAGATAATATAAAAAATACAAACGGTAAATACAGCTGCAGGTTAGGATTATTATTTTTTTTATTTTTTTTCATGCGCTGCAGACATTTGCTGTGCTCTGAGATGGTGAGAGCACTGCACAATTGTGCATGTGCGCAGCTTAGAGGGAACACTGGTTGTATGATAGTAGTTTAGGACTACTGTTTGCATTTGTGTAATGTATAAATATTACCTATGACTTGGACATGTGTGCTGGCAGTGATGCTCGTAGCAACGTTGGTGGCAACACACTCCCATTCCCCATGGTCCTCCTTTGTAAGTGATTTGAACTGTAAGCTGCCTCGAGGCAGAACGTTGTGCTTGCTTTTACTGGGCTTTCCGACCTGTAGATCACACAAACATAAGGAAATAAGGCAAGGCATCTTTATTTATATGCCGCATGAGAAAACACCTAAAAGCATCTTCAAACACGACAGAAAGCAGAGAAAATTATAGTAGCTTACCAAATTTACTAAAAAGAACATACATTAACAGAAGACTGACAATTTTTCAAAGTAAAGAAATAAAATTGGTTTCTAAAATTACAAAAGACTGTGCTGTGAAATTGATCAAAAAATGTTTAAAAGGCCTTTATCAAGGTATGGGGGAAAAAGCAAAGTTTTATGTACCTGCATTTACACTTAGGGCCGATTACACTTCTGTTGGTGAATTATTCCAATTTGGTGCAGCATAACAGCTAAATGCTGCTTCACCATATTTTCTTTTAACTCTGGGTTTCACTAACTGAACTAAGCGGATTCAATACTGTAGACTCAATGCAAAATTCTAATATCTCACTCACATTTATAAGCCAGAGCTGAAAGTCCAGAGGCATAGAGAAGATTTCTTTGCCTTTCCGTTTGAACGTAATTGCATTGTGCATGGAAATAAAACTACAGGCTGGAATAACTAATTCCGTGGATCACTAAGACCACATGACATATTTTCGTTTTTTCAATCCACATACGCTTATTTCTTTGAGGCATCTGGTCACAGGTGAGCCGAGGCTAACTCAGCTGACTTCAGGCTTGAACAGCAGTCAATCAAAATGAACTTAGACTAACTACCATTGAAACTCACATCACATCAGCGGATAGTATAAAATTTATCTACATGAACGTTTGGAATATGGGAAAAGGTTGGTGACAGCCTCATAATAAAAAAAAGGTCATACTTTTTTTTTAATTTATGAAATGTGCACACATGCTGTAATCCGGATGTCACAAAAAACACAATATTTTGACAAGAGTCAGTGTTTAAACTGTTGTAACTGAATTTAATCAATTAATCAATTGTTGTTTTGCACAATTTGCAAATAACTATTTGTCCTCTTAATCTTCTCGAAATGGTCCCAATCTCTAGACATTCTTTGTCTTTTGTTAGGGGAGTGACAGGAGTCATTTTTTTTACTCTGTCGTCCTCCAACGCACGGTAGTTATTAACACACTGCGCGTTGGCATAAAAGGTCCGTGTGAAACATGGACGGCGGCGGCGCAAACATGGTTCCGGCCGGAGCGTCGACATAATTTTTTTCCAGTTGACCTATTTTTAAAGTCGACCTAGTCAACTTGATCGACTTTTTTTCCCAGCCCTAGTTGTCAGTTAAAAGTAAGTCAGCCAATATATGACCACCGCTATGATAACAAGGGCCTGAATGCAGGAGATACTTACTTTCCTCCATGTTATATTGGGAAAGGGGTCTCCCTCTGCCTCGCATGGAATAATCAGTTCTCTCCCAGCCTCTTGTCTGTACTCCCCTCCAGGGACCACTGAGAATTTGGGAGGGTCCTGCACAAGTTGTAAATCACATCAGATTACCATAACAAACTGTGGGTCTTCTCCGGGTACTCCGGTCTCCTCTCACATTCCAAAGACATGCATGGCAGGTTAATTGGACGCTCCAAATTGTCCCTAGGTGTGCTTGTGAGTGTGGATGGTTGTTCGTCTGTGTGTGCGTTGCGATTGGCTGGCAACCAGTCCTGGGTGTACCCCGCCTACTGCCCAAAGCCAGCTGCACCCCCCGCGACCCTTGTGGGGAATAAGCGGCCAAGAAAATGGATGGATGGATGAAACTCTCCAAGCCTGGCATCAGGGAAAAAAAAACAAAAAATCTGAAACCTACCAAAAGAAAGATGAGTCTCTTCTTTCATCAGGAAAAAAAAGTGTATTTATATATGTTTCCGTTTTGCAGCAATTAGCATCAGAATATAGCCAAGTTTCATCATTATTCACAAATCTTTTGAAAATACTGACAAAAAGAACTTGTTGCAACGTGTCCCTGGCTGATCTCTTATACTATACTGGCACCTGCTGGGTGTTTTTGTCATAATTATCATTGCTTTAAGTGACCTCTTCAGGTCAGAAGCTGCATCAAAGCCTTTTGTATGCTTTAGCATAAAAACATATTTATATGTTTTTGGTAGTGCAGGACAAAGTATTAAAAACGTATTTATACGTTTTTGAGATTGAATAAGTTAATAGAGGTCCTCCAAAATGTCTTCTAGGCAAACTACTGTATTATTTTAAGTCAAGCTCTGTGTGCCATTCCTTTAATCAACCTATATTACCTATACTACTGTACTCACTTCTGGGCAGTGAGCTGGTGTCTCCAGTATTGTAGCTCACATTGCGGGATAAGGTAAGGCAGCTCACAAATCAACTGCTGTACGGACATACAGTATGGAGACACACATTTTTGTATGCTAATTTATAACAAGTTTGTATTTTAGATCATTTCTACAAGAAACTGGAAATAAAATAAGCGACTGAACCAATGTGTTAATTAAACTTATGTATAGCAATGCGCCATAAACATAATCTGACCGACTTTGGAAATTTTGATTTAGAATTTGACCTTTTTTTAAACAAGCAGAAGCAGAAAATGTACCTTTAGCACCAAGGGAGCGGGAGGGGACCATCCCATGGAACCCAGGGCATTGTAAGGCATGCAGGTATAGGTGCCCAGAGAGTCCTCTGTCACCTCTGCCACACGGATGCTCCCATCGTCCATTTGGCTCCAACCAGGGTACTGCGGAAGTCATTGATGATTGATCATTGATTGTATATACATACAGCGGTATTTGTTACGCCCCTAATATTAAAGCTGTGCGAGTGCTTCAGCTTCAGCTTACCTTATCTATCCGGAGAGGGAGACCATCTTTCTTCCACTTAACTAATGTTACAGGAGGGTTGGCATCTACAGGACATCGGATAAAGCCCGGCAGACCAATGGCCACATAGAGTACAGATGGCATGTTTACAACACGAGCAGGATCTACTCAAACACAAATCACAAGAAAGTATGTGAAAACATTGGTGATGTGTTTGCAATAAGAGTACGGTGATTCTTATAGATAGATTGTATGACGAAAAGCCAAACCAAGTGATGGCCTACCATGAAATGGGTGTTTTCCTCTATGAAGACAGTCATCGTGAATATTTCGATTAAAAATTACTTACTTATTGTATTACCTATTATTGTTATTGAGACTTGTTAATGTGAAAACACTGAGCATTTTGACAATTACTCTCCTTCTTCCATGCTTTCTATAAATCTCTGCCAGTGTTTCTTTTCAAACAATCACTTCGACAACATTTTTACAGCTATTTTTAGAACAAGCCCACAGGCTACTCATGCCGTTTTCAGGGGCAACACAATAGTGACCTCTGATTTAAAGCCTTCTAAGTGAGAGAAACTTCCTACAAGTTCCCTTTTTTTTATTTTATTGGGGGGGAAGCAGTATTTGGCAAATTATGCAATGTTCTTTTGCAACTCATCACAGCATCTGAGGAAACAGCTCTCATTGACATTTGGTTTATGTGGAACGAAAGGCCCGTGACCCCAATGAGGATAAGTTGTTCTGAAAATGGATGGACGGACGGACGGACGGATGGATGGATGGAAAGGGCTTATCCTTTCCAAGGTTTTGCTGAAGTTGTTTACTGTGTTGCAACCCAGAGCTAAGCCAAAAACAATACAATCTGAATTTAAAAATGGAAAATTGCTGATCGCCAATTTATGATTCCATCCATCCATCCATTTTCTTGACCGCTTATTCCTCACAAGGGTCGCGGGGGCTGCTGGCGCCTATCTCAGCTGGCTCTGGGCAGTAGGCGGGGGACACCCTGGACTGGTTGCCAACCAATCGCAGGGCACACAGAGACAAACAACCAACCACACTCACATGCACACCTAGGGACAATTCGGAGCGCCCAATTAACCTGCCATGCATGTCTTTGGAATGTGGGAGGAGACCGGAGTACCCGGAGAAGACCCACGCGGGCACGGGGAGAACATGCAAACTCCACCCAGGAAGGTCCGAGCCTGGACTCGAACCGGCAATTTATGATTAAATATAAATATAAATTTGTAGAGTTTTGTAAAGCTATTGCCACATAGTTAGGCTTAGGTAGCTTTTCCCAAACTAACAATGAGGACCGAAAACCTAGTTTGTTTTTTATTGGGTTACCATTGTGAAAGTAAATTACTGTTACTATTTTAATAAACAAATCATTAATTATGAAATTAAATATTTTTTATATAATCAATTAATCATTTAAATACCTTTTTAATTTAAAATTGTCCAAATCCTCCGAATTTCTGCTCCTCAACAGTAATTATCACCGATTTCTGTAGTCCTCAATGAAAGCAGACTGCTCATCTTATCTAAATCAAAACAAAACATTTGCTTTTACTTTTGATGATCAATATTTGCACCTATTTAACAACATCATTAGCAATTTATGTTTGTTCATATTCTGCACATCAATTAGAAATAATGTCTTCTTATCCGAGTCATCAATTAATCAATAAAATAATCTAATTAATAAATTATTTTTTAATCCTTTTTTAATTTATCCATTTTTTTACAACCCCTGACCTATATATTAATAATTGCATGTAAATTTTCTTATTTTTATTTAAATAAACCACTATTAATCCATTTAGAGTAGTTTAAAAATGTATTAAATGAAACATGAATTCCATCCCGTCAGAGCAATTTATTGGCTCAGTCTGAACATGTTCATCAGTGTCAGTCTGAACATGTTCATCAAGTTCAAAGTTCAGCTCACAAATTTTAAAATAAATCAATTCAGTTCATAGTTCATAGCTGATTTATTTATTTTTTTAACTAAGTTCATCGGTCCAAAAATTTAATAATTCATAGTGCTTCACATATTGATTATGTCCAGTAAAGAACGTGTGTGTGAACAAATTTATATTGCCAGGATCTAATCATACAATTTGAAATCGTTTTAATATAAGTCATTTATCTATCTCCTTATTAAAACATTTGCCAACACTCAATCAATACCTACTTTTTCTTTTTTTTAAATAATATAATAGACTGATAAACGCATTTGATTGGCCTGAAGGGACCTGTCAACCCTTACTAAAAAATGCTTTATACAGCCCTTGAAGGTTTGCATTTGATGGTCTAGAAGAGCACAAGAAGGCGGTAAAATGAGTCCCCCCCACCCCCACCCCACCCCCTAAAACATCCAGAATTAGTAAAAGGGCCAAATATGCAACCTAAATTAGGTCAAAGAAGCTATCTTCAAAGTAATAAGAAGATAAGAAGAAGGTGGTGGTGGGAGTGAGAGGAGGATGATAAAATTGAGTGAGTAGTATTGGCGTGACGGTGGAAGGACAAGTAAGGTGGGGAGAGAGAGAGAGAGAGAGAGAGAGAGAGAGAGAGAGAGAGAGAGAGATGTTGCAGATGACGTAAGGTTGAGAGAAGCCAGCAGAGGAGGTAGGAGTGGAGGAGGCGGTGTGACTGTGAGCATGATAACGACATCTGGTATTGCCAAAGAGTGGAGATGGCGGGAAAAAAATGAGGTTGTGTTAGGGTGGAATCGAGCGAATAAAGACATTATTGTGCTATTGCCAGATTAAATTTGTAAACTCCAAAGTCCAAACCGCCAGCTTGGCAGCACTCTGGCATAAAGAGCCCAGAGGAGTGCTGCTCGCACCATCACAGACAAGAATATCAGCCAAGTTTCTAAAAATAGCTCACAGACACAGCTATTGCTTGCAGACACCGCTATCGCTCACGACCCGCTGGTTCCCACTGCAAGATACTGTTATTCACTGGAAAGTACCTTGGGAGAGAGACTGCCATAGCATTGGTGGGAAATTGTGGGAGAAAGATTTCAACAGAATATGATTAAAAAAAAAAAATCATACTGAATGTGGAATTGAGAAATAGTATTAGAGTATAGGCCACAAAGCAGATGAAATGTGTAAAAATGGGTGAGAAAGCGAGCGAGAGAGACAGAAAGAGTGAGAGAGAGAAAGTGAGAGAGCGAGAGCCCTCTGCAGTCTAACAGAGAAACATACCTGCTCTAACAGCGATGATGTAATCCCATCTCTCCCCCTCCCTCCCTGCCTCCCTCTTTCCCAAGACTGGTGTTGCCTGCTTCTGTTTGTTACACACAGCACACGCTAATGTATAACAATCTGAAGAGGAAAGGCGAGTGAGGGAATGCAAAACATCTGTTGCCTTGACTACTACCAGTGTCAGTACAGTGTTGCCATTCTGCTCCACATTGGAACCGGTGTCCAACTGTCAAAACCCTGTGTATGTTTTCTGTAGTTATTTTCTGTAGTTACTTGCAATGAGTGATGGATCATTGTGAGTGACTTAAGTGGGAAGAATATGAGGAGACATATTTTTTTCACATGGTGTCCATATTTCACATAAATGGGACGGGAGCTCTTTGTAGTTTCCTTGAATTGGTTATGTCTATTTATTGCGCTACAGAAGTGCCTCACTCTTCAAAAATGGCTTGTTCAGCAATAAACTGAAATAAGAGAGAGAGACAGAGAGATGGTGAGCTTAGCATTAGCTAGCTAGCTAGTATGAGAGAACATACATGGATTTAAAACTTTACCAAAAGCGAAAAAATAATAAATAAATAAATAAATAAATAAATAAATACCCCAAGTCCTGCAAGTGTCCTGCAAGGGATCTTGGAGGTTAAAATAAGTTATTTTAAGATATTTACGGAATACGCATACGGAAAACCCTTCCGTAGGTTGACACAGCTGCATTAGTGCGTAGGCAACATATGTACACTCTGGGGCCTATTCACTAAAGGTTTGTGCCGCCTTTGCTCGGCGCTAACCAGTAAAAATGGAGCAATCCGGAAGCGCCTAATTCACTACTACGCGCAGATGGGGAAATCCGTCACTAAATGTGCGACCAACCAGATTGCATCACGGTGCGCCGGTGTTATTTGCGCGTATGTAAATTATGTAATTTGCATACATTTGATGTAAAATATGCCCATTCCAATGCAAATGAGAGTCATTGATATGCAGCGTCTAATTCACTAACGCCAGCGCAAACAGCCACACTGCGTTTGTGTGAAGCAAATAATGTTTTCGGAAAGCATGTATTAACCTGACACAACCTCGATCCTCGGATCATGAAAGCAGTGCATGCACGGTGCACGTCGCTCTCTGGCTGTTCATGCAGAGTGGAGAGAGAGAGAGAGAGAGAGAGAGAGAGAGAGAGAGAGAGAGAGAGAGAGAGAGAGAGAGAGAGAGAGAGAGGGAGGCGGAAATTTTTCCATGTTTGTTTTAGGACACATAACATAACCCGGGCTGATCGGCAATGGCGGGGAGGCATTTTAAGATCATTTTTACGTGCCAGATGCATACTGTATTTTTAAAAAACGACCGCACCAATAATTTGTACTTTATGGATGAATGACGTCATTGTCGTCCTCTCTGCTCTGTACAGCTTAATGCCGCTCTAAACGCTTACTCTTGGTCCATCCTCGCTTTCTGATAATGTCATCGTTCTCGCAACTGTACTATAGCAACCATGTTCTTGGCGCAAATCCATTGCCATGTGTGGTAAATCAGGTGCAAATTTGCTCCAAGCTGTCAGTTTTGTGGGCGTGTTTGCGCCGGTATATGATTAGAAGAATATACTTAGTGAATAGGTGGGTAACTGGGCGCAGACTGCGGGTGCAGTTGTGGTGCAATATTTCGCGCTATTACTGGACGCAGCGCATTCTTAGTGAATATGCCCCTCTATGTTTTCCAAAAAAATGAATATGAAGCTTGATAAATAATGGATGGTGTTGATAAAGTGATATGAGTGAACTTCATTTACCATCATGATCAAATTGGATTGTTCAGTTTATGGACTATTACGTGTTTCTTTCGGCAAAAATGCAATTAGTAACTGTTACGACTGTTGGCTCGCCCGTCAGCATCTACACTTCCCTCGTGTGTGTGTGCCGGGCGATGCCAGTTTTCTTGCAATGAAGCTTCGAATGTGCCAGCGCAACGTTCCGATTGGACGACTGTGCCAGCGTGATGTTCCGATTGGACCACTGTACCAGCGCCCGTTTCTGTTTGGTGGCCGTCCCCGACTCCCTCGGCCTTCGGTCTGCCCTGCGTGGGGCAATACTTATAGAACGCGGGTTTTCGGTAGACGCTTTCCACACCCCTGTGTGCATGCATGCCTGTCCAGGGTCCACAAGCGGAGGCAGATGGCTACAGAAAAGCCCTCTACACGAGCTAATATCCAATCAAACTGTTGCGGTTTCGCCCACTCACCCCCTCATACAGAAGCGGAATTGACAAGTATACTTGTCAAAGGCAGTGAATGAGTTAAGATCTATTTAATGCCTGGCTACTGACTTTGTCACGTCCTCACTCAAAAGCTTTGTCAAAACTCCTACCAAACCTCAATTAAAACTGTCAATTTTCATTCAACCATTTAAAAATCTCTTCATTTGTGTTACATCCCTTCCTCTAGCAGAGTCATAATAGTAACCAATACGAATGGAATTGGAATTCAGTGATTCAATAGTAAACGGATATTCAAACATTATTTGGTGTACAAGTCCATGCACTACTGAAGTACAAGTTCATCCACATCTTTCAAATACCAACTTTCCATGTAATTTAACGTATATGTCTACAGTATATGAATCAATTATGCCTTAAAAAAAAGAAATGCTGACCAACTTAATGAATGAATTAAAAATGGCTTCAAGTGATAACATGCTTGAATTAAGTTAATCCAAAGAGATATATTAAATTAATCCAAAGTGAATATATTAAGTTTAATTAATTATGAGTTATTCACTTTCGATCAAATTAATTCAATCGTGTGTTACCACTTGAAGCAATTTTATTAAGTTGGTTAACAATTCTCCGTTTAATCTTACATTGGTTAAACAATTCTCTTTTTAGAGTGTAGTAGTAGTCGTGCCTATTTTTTTTTTCTCCCTTCTCACTATGCTTACATTCAACCTTTTTTTTTTTTTTTTTTAAACTAGCCTTGTGGGCAGTGTCAAATATTTTTAGTATATGCCCTGAGCTGCTGACCAATGGAATCAGATGGGGTAGGCTGCAGCTCACCTGTGATTCTAATGAGGACAACCAGTAAAGAAAATTCATTTATTGATTGATTTGAGTTCCGAGAAAATGGGGGTCGCACAAATGTATGAAGCTAAGAGGAGAAGTTGGAGGCCAAGCTTTATCAAGCAGGTCACTCACATTGCACAGTCAGGTAAGCAGAGGCAGTCGGCGGTAGGCCAAGGCTGTTGCTTGGAGCACAAGTGTATTTCCCAGCATCCTCCGGCTTGACTTGGACAATGATAAGGGAGCCGTCGATCAGAACACTGACTCTGCGTTTTAGGTCACTGTGAAAAGTAAGGAAAAAATGTCATCAGTTTAATAATCTCTGATTTTACAATACGATCCATAATGTGCATGCTATTCATGAGCATCCTGAGAAAGGAACTTTAGCGCTTAACTACTCCAGATGACCACTCGTTTCTTTTTGGGTGTAGTTTTTTACTTAATGAGTGATGTCATTATCAGATTAACTCATGTTTGTCATTTACTAACTTTCCTTCCATGTTAAAGTTGTTGAATTCAAGCTAACTATGGACAACAAATGCAAACTTTTAACTTCATGTCTTGCCACAGCTTGACTCAACACATTCATTCACCAAAGTACAAATGAAACTCTAATCTTCTTCCTCTTTCTCATCTACTAACATCTTCACACGACGTGTGCTAAATGGAAATGCTAATTACAAGATAATATATTATTTAATTAGCACTTTGTTAAAGCAGTGGTTATTGTTAAAGTGCTATAGCAATAAAGTTGAGTTGAGTTGAAGTGAGTAATGGGTGCTCTCAAGAGAGATAACAGACAAAAAAAACAAGGTGAGGACCAGAAAGACTTGCCCAAGCAATCCATGTCGAGCCACAACCAATGAGATTGATTGACTGTCTATATAAGGGTCTGAGAAATGTGTGTGGTCGCCGGATTATTGATCACTGTCCTCTGTGTGTCATGTTTCAGTTTGGTTTGGGTTGGGTTTTGTTTTATGTTGGTGAGAGTGCTGGTTGTCTGGTGTTCTTGTGTGTTTTTCCCCAGTCTCGTTATCGTTAACCTTGTCCACCTGCGTGTGTCTTACCTTCCCAGTATGTGTGACCTAATTAGTTCCCTCTGCCTGCTGTGTGTCCCAGGTGTGTCTTGTATGTGTTTCGTTAGTGTTGGTATAAGGGAGTGGTGTTTGTTTCAGGCGTTTGTGGAAGCATTGTTGTCCTGTCCTGTCCTGTCCTGTCCTGTCCTGTCCTGTCCTGTCCTGTCCTGCCCTGTCCTGCCAAGTCAAGGTGTTTATGCTTGTAGAGTTGAGTCTAGTTAAGTTTCTTCCCGTCTAGTTCAGAGTCTTCTTCACGTCAACCCAGGTCATGTCATGCCAAGTCTTCACGCCACTCTATGTCTTCACGCCATGCCAAGTCTTCATTCGTTCTGCCCAGTCAATCCACGTCATGCCCGGTCTGTCCACATCAAGCCCAGTCCTTCACCCTCATTGTCAATAAAGTTCCTTATAATCGTCCTTCCCATTTGTCTTCCTGTCATGCTTCTCCGCCTTTGGATCCCACCACGTCCACATCATAACACTGTGCTACTTTGCAGCCCAAGGGGGCTTGGCGTCTCGTGATTCTCTATGCATTCTCGTTGTTTTTGGTTTAGTCAAGTTGTGTGAATAAATAGTTAAAACCTTATTTGTGTCTGCGTTTTGGGATCTAACCCTTCAGCACACAACAGAAAGCAGATCCCTAAGTTTAAACATAACCCTCACAAGACCCCAAGCATGAAAATAACCCTTATGTGACCCTAGTCACAGAAGTAAGCATATCATAACGTGTACATGTCGCCAGTAATTTAGTTTAGTTTAGTTTATTTGAGCATAATACATATAAATGACAGTGAACATAACAACTCGCACCTGACCCTAGTCACGGCAGACCTAGATATAAGAAGGGCCGCTGTGATTATAACTGAGGGTGTACAAGAGGTCTTTAGTGAAAATGAATGCATCCAAAGGAAACATTCTTCTGCAGATAAATCGCCATTAGAGGAAATCTCCAAATAATGCCTCACAAGTACTCTTTTACACTGGAAAGGAAGAATACGGCGACTCATGGCAAGTAGGCTAAACAGAAGGCACACATGGGTGATATGATGAACAATAATGAACCCCATCATATCTTTACTTCTTGAAAAAGACATTGTCTTCCTCCCAGAACCAGGTGTAGGTCAGGTTCCGGGGGTAGGCCTCCGCCTGGCAGGTGAAGAAGGCGTCTTGCGAGATGTTCACTGTCATGTTGTCTGGCGGTGATACAATGAACGGAGGGCCTGGTGGAGAACACACATGAGAAACAATGCACTGTATCACTCAAACTAAATTGTCCAGTCTTACAACATATTTCATATAATTTATTTTGATTTTGAAGGACTTTTTTGGGTTTGGCAGTGAAATTATGTTTGCAGCTAATAAATAGTAACATGATCTCCATTTGACACGGAAACATTCAACTATCATCAAAGACACAACAGCACCATAGAAAACATTTTTTTTTTTTTGGTGGAGGGCGGGGGGATGCAAAGAGATTAAAGAAAAAAAGCACACACTGTTTTGCTTCAGTGTCATCACAATAATTCTGCACTCAGAAAAGGATTATGACAATTTATCAAGTGATCCTTACTATGCCAGATGGTGATCGTCCTTGCACAACATTTTTAAGTGTCTTGGAATAAAATAACTTGATGTTGTGGCTTTAACCATTTTTAACCCTTACTTGGTCATAGCAACTTGCAAACACTGAATCACTGGATTCATCTTAGGTATGTGACATAGTTATTCTGCAAGAATATCCCCCCAA